>NC_042974.1:53060336-53340336 GCF_901001165.1 Salmo trutta | reverse complement strand
GGACGCAGGAAACTGGCCAGCCTCAGTAAGGCCTCCCCGGACCGTACCACCTGGAACATCCTGGTACTTAATCTATCCCCTCTCAGTGTCCTCTACTGTCCCACTCTCCCCTATGGTCCCACTGTCCTCTACTGTCCCACTCTCCCCTATGGTCTCACTGTCCTCTACTGTCCCACTCTCCCCTATGGTCCCACTGTCCTCTACTGTCCCACTCTCCCCTATGGTCCCACTGTCCTCTAATATCCTAATGTCATCTGTCTCACTGTCCTCTACTGTCCCACTCTCCCCTATGGTCCCACTGTCCTCTACTGTCCCACTCTCCCCTATGGTCCCACTGTCCTCTAATATCCTAATGTCATCTGTCTCACTGTCCTCTACTGTCCCACTCTCCCCTATGGTCCCACTGTCCTCTACTGTCCCACTCTCTCCTATGGTCCCACTGTCCTCTACTGTCCCACTCTCTCCTATGGTCCCACTGTCCTCTAATATCCTACTGTCATCTGTCTCACTGTCCTCTACTGTCCCACTCTCCCCTATGGTCTCACTGTCCTCTACTGTCCCACTCTCCCCTATGGTCCCACTGTCCTCTACTGTCCCACTCTCCCCTATGGTCCTACTGTCCCACTCTCCCCTATGGTCTCACTGTCCTCTACTGGCCCACTCTCCCCTATGGTCCCACTGTCCTCTACTGTCCCACTCTCTCCTATGGTCCCACTGTCCTCTAATATCCTACTGTCATCTGTCTCACTGTCCTCTACTGTCCCACTCTCCCCTATGGTCCCACTGTCCTCTACTGTCCCACTCTCCCCTATGGTCCTACTGTCCCACTCTCCCCTATGGTCTCACTGTCCTCTACTGTCCCACTCTCCCCTATGGTCCCACTGTCCTCTACTGTCCCACTCCCCTATGGTCTCACTGTCCTCTACTGTCCCACTCTCCCCTATGGTCCTACTGTCCCACTCTCCCCTATGGTCTCACTGTCCTCTACTGTCCCACTCTCCCCTATGGTCCCACTGTCCTCTACTGTCCCACTCCCCTATGGTCTCACTGTCCTCTACTGTCCCACTCTCCCCTATGGTCTCACTGTCCTCTACTGTCCCACTCTCCCCTATGGTCCCACTGTCCTCTAATATCCTAATGTCATCTGTCTCACTGTCCTCTACTGTCCCACTCTCCCCTATGGTCCCACTGTCCTCTACTGTCCCACTCTCCCCTATGGTCCCACTGTCCTCTAATATCCTAATGTCATCTGTCTCACTGTCCTCTACTGTCCCACTCTCCCCTATGGTCCCACTGTCCTCTACTGTCCCACTCTCCCCTATGGTCCCACTGTCCTCTAATATCCTAATGTCATCTGTCTCACTGTCCTCTACTGTCCCACTCTCCCCTATGGTCCCACTGTCCTCTACTGTCCCACTCTCCCCTATGGTCTCACTGTCCTCTACTGTCCCACTCTCCCCTATGGTCCCACTGTCCTCTACTGTCCCACTCTCCCCTATGGTCCTACTGTCCCACTCTCCCCTATGGTCTCACTGTCCTCTACTGTCCCACTCTCCCCTATGGTCCCACTGTCCTCTACTGTCCCACTCTCTCCTATGGTCCCACTGTCCTCTAATATCCTACTGTCATCTGTCTCACTGTCCTCTACTGTCCCACTCTCCCCTATGGTCCCACTGTCCTCTACTGTCCCACTCTCCCCTATGGTCCTACTGTCCCACTCTCCCCTATGGTCTCACTGTCCTCTACTGTCCCACTCTCCCCTATCGTCCCACTGTCCTCTACTGTCCCACTCCCCTATGGTCTCACTGTCCTCTACTGTCCCACTCTCCCCTATGGTCCTACTGTCCCACTCTCCCCTATGGTCTCACTGTCCTCTACTGTCCCACTCTCCCCTATGGTCCCACTGTCCTCTACTGTCCCACTCCCCTATGGTCTCACTGTCCTCTACTGTCCCACTCTCCCCTATGGTCTCACTGTCCTCTACTGTCCCACTCTCCCCTATGGTCCCACTGTCCTCTAATATCCTAATGTCATCTGTCTCACTGTCCTCTACTGTCCCACTCTCCCCTATGGTCCCACTGTCCTCTACTGTCCCACTCTCCCCTATGGTCCCACTGTCCTCTAATATCCTAATGTCATCTGTCTCACTGTCCTCTACTGTCCCACTCTCCCCTATGGTCTCACTGTCCTCTACTGTCCCACTCTCCCCTATGGTCCCACTGTCCTCTACTGTCCCACTCTCCCCTATGGTCTCACTGTCCTCTACTGTCCCACTCTCCCCTATGGTCCCACTGTCCTCTACTGTCCCACTCCCCTATGGTCTCACTGTCCTCTACTGTCCCACTCTCCCCTATGGTCTCACTGTCCTCTACTGTCCCACTCTCCCCTATGGTCCCACTGTCCTCTAATATCCTAATGTCATCTGTCTCACTGTCCTCTACTGTCCCACTCTCCCCTATGGTCCCACTGTCCTCTACTGTCCCACTCTCCCCTATGGTCCCACTGTCCTCTAATATCCTAATGTCATCTGTCTCACTGTCCTCTACTGTCCCACTCTCCCCTATGGTCCCACTGTCCTCTACTGTCCCACTCTCCCCTATGGTCCCACTGTCCTCTAATATCCTAATGTCATCTGTCTCACTGTCCTCTACTGTCCCACTCTCCCCTATGGTCCCACTGTCCTCTACTGTCCCACTCTCCCCTATGGTCTCACTGTCCTCTACTGTCCCACTCTCCCCTATGGTCCCACTGTCCTCTACTGTCCCACTCTCCCCTATGGTTCCACTGTCCTCTAATATCCTACTGTCCTCTAATATCCTACTGTCATCTGTCCCACTGTCCTCTACTGTCCCACTCTCTCCTATGGTCTCACTGTCCTCTACTGTCCCACTCTCTCCTATGGTCTCACTGTCCTCTACTGTCCCACTCTCCCCTATGGTCCTACTGTCTACTGTCCCACTCTCTCCTATGGTCCCACTGTCCTCTAATATCCTACTGTCATCTGTCCCACTGTAATCTACTGTCTCACAATCAAATCAGATTTTGTCTCACTGTCCTTTACTGTCCTCTACTGTCTCACTATCCTTTACTGTCCTCTACTGTCTCACTGTCCTCTATCTACTCAGATCAATCAATTATAAATCCCTTTTTACAACAACAGTTCTCAGGGTCACAAAGTACTATACAGTAACCTCTATCACATAGCCTGCTGCAGAGGTTATAATGGACAGTGAATATATCCTCCAACTCAGTATTGCGTTATATCTAGGTATGCTGCTACACTTTGATCCAATGGTTGTGGATCACAGAAACCTGACTTGTGCATTTCCTTTCCCGTTTCAGGATGACCAGCCAAGAGCATTCCCTATACCCACCAGCTCTCGCTCCACGGGCAGTGTGGATTCCCCCATCACCAGTGGCCAGAAGAGGAGAGAGACCGGGGTATCCCTGGCTGCCAACTTCACCGCTAACAACAGGTGGGTCGCCTTGCACGCAAGCGCACACACACACACGCGCATACACCAAGGTTTCTGTGAGGAAAATATGACGCCGGGCATTTGACCAGCAGTGTTTTAATTAATTAAATGTAATTTCCCAGATCCATATGCATTGGTTGCGTAACCTGAATAGGGTGTCCACGCATGGTGCTCAGAATGCCAGAAATCACATTAAGTTTATGGTAATTCAGCGTAACAGAACATGCAACTCCGATGCCACAGCGTGCTTCGTTCTTACTGAATTCTGATGAGCAATTTGAAGATGTTAAAGCTGCCTATGTATTCTAAGATTTCCCTAATGTAAATTTCATTCAATTGCCAAAATAGCTTAGTGTTTCAGTTCTCTCTTGCGCAACATTGACTGATATTTCAATAAATGAAAAGGCTAAAGTCAATTTTTTAGCAATGCGATATATTTTCACTTAGTGATGTTTAAAAAAAAAATATATATATATATTTTTTTTTAAATAATATATCAAATCCTGTATGGATATGACAGGTATGTTTCTGAAGACGTGTATCACATGTCTGAGGGTTGAAGGATTTATCACACCATCTCAACAGTAAGAGACGTATGTGTACTTGGAGGTGAATTATAATGATAATGTGTACTTTGTTAATATTGATAGCTCTGACTGAGAAGCTCATGTGTCATCTCGCTCCTCTCCTGACTCACTGAGGGTATGGAGTGACCCCCCCCCCACAAAGTAAAAACTAAACTCAAATTAGAAATAACTTACAAAGCTGTTATTCAGTGTGCTAATGGTTGGTTAGTGAGATGTCGCTCAAATTCATAAATAAAATTGTATTGACAAATAAATTATTCAGGCCCAATTTTAAATATTCTTGATGCCTCTTTCTTGATTATTGAACTGTGTAAACATTTGTCTAGTCATATAACATTTTTATCATTAAGAACAGGTCTGTTTGCATATTTCAAGACATGGCATGTGGGGGTAGTGAGATACCCGGTGGGTTGGCTGATTGTCTTCTCATCTAGAACAATGTATTGATTGGTTAATCAATCATTCTGCCATTATTAACACAATGGATAAATCTAATGATTTATTACTGAAATATTTAAAGTATGTAGTTTCAGGCCATGTTGCAAACAGTGCAGGCACTAGAGATGGGGGTGTGAGCATGCGGGTCTGGGCAGAGGAGATGTAGTCGTTTGTGTGCGTCTGTATGTTTTGTATTTGGTGTAAAAAAAATAACAAAAAAAAATAAAAGGTGTTTTGATTGCTATAGGTGATGTCAATCATTATTGTTGTATTTTTTATTTTTTTATCTCAAGACTCGGATTTGTAATGGGGGTTAATTATAACATTTGTTACAGTTAACCCCTTACTTAAAAATCTATGGTATTTTATGTGGTATTTAGACATTCACATAATTACAGGGAGGGGGGAAAAATACACTGCTCAAAAAAATAAAGGGAACACTTAAACAACACAATGTAACTCAAAGTCAATCACACTTCTGTGAAATCAAACTGTCCACTGAGGAAGCAACACTGATTGACAATACATTTCACATGCTGTTGTGCAAATGGAATAGACAACAGGTGGAAATTATAGGCAATTAGCAAGACACCCCCAATAAAGGAGTGGTTCTGCAGGTGGTGACCACAGACCACTTCTCAGTTCCTATGCTTCCTGGCTGATGTTTTGGTCACTTTTGAATGCTGGCGGTGCTTTCACTCTAGTGGTAGCATGAGACGGAGTCTACAACCCACACAAGTGGCTCAGGTAGTGCAGCTCATCCAGGATGGCACATCAATGCGAGCTGTGGCAAGAAGGTTTGCTGTGTCTGTCAGCGTAGTGTCCAGAGCATGGAGGCGCTACCAAGAGACAGGCCAGTACATCAGGAGACGTGGAGGAGGCCGTAGGAGGGCAACAACCCAACAACAGGACCGCTACCTCCACCTTTGTGCAAGGAGGAGCACTGCCAGAGCCCTGCAAAATGACCTCCAGCAGGCCACAAATGTGCATGTGTCTGCTCAAACGGTCAGAAACAGACTCCATGAGGGTGGTGTGAGGGCCCGACGTCCACAGGTGGGGGTTGTGCTTACAGCCCAACACGGTGCAGGACGTTTGGCATTTGCCAGAGAACACCAAGATTGGCAAATTCGCCACTGGTGCCCTGTGCTCTTCACAGATGAAAGCAGGTTCACACTGAGCACATGTGACAGACATGACAGAGCCTGGAGACGCCGTGGAGAACGTTCTGCTGCCTGCAACATCCTCCAGCATGACCGGTTTGGCGGTGGGTCAGTCATGGTGTGGGGTGGCATTTCTTTGGGGGGCCGCACAGCCCTCCATGTGCTCGCCAGAGGTAGCCTGACTGCCATTAGGTACCGAGATGAGATCCTCAAACCCCTTGTGAGACCATATGCTGGTGCGGTTGGCCCTGGGTCCCTCCTAATGCAAGATAATGCTAGACCTCATGTGGCTGGAGTGTGTCAGCAGTTCCTGCAAGAGGAAGGCATTAATGCTATGGAATGGCCCGCCCGTTCCCCAGACCTGAATCCGGAAGGAGATCCCTCAGGAGACCATCCGCCACCTCATCAGGAGCATGCCCAGGCATTGTAGGGAGGTCATACAGGCACGTGGAGGCCACACACACTACTGAGCCTCATTTTGACTTGTTTTAAGAACATTACATCAAAGTTGGATCAGCCTGTAGTGTGGTTTTCCACTTTAATTTTGAGTGTGACTCCAAATCCAGACCTCCATGGGTTGATAAATTGGATTTCCATTGATTTATTTTTGTATGATTTTGTTGTCAGCACATTCAACTATGTAAAGAAAAAAGGTTTTAATAAGATTATTTCATTCATTCAGATCTAGGATGTGTCATTTTAGTGTTCCCTTTATTTTTTTGAGCAGTGTATTTGATCCCCTGCTGATTTTGTATGTTTGCCCACTGACAAAGAAATTATCAGTCTATAATTTTAATGGTAGGTTTATTTGAACAGTGAGAGACTTGGCGATGGTCTTGTAGCCCATTCCAGCCTTGTGTCTACAATCTTGTCCCTGACATCCTTGGAGAGCTCTTTGGTCTTGGCCATGGTGGAGAGTGACAGTGTGAAACACGAGGGACATTTTACTTCCACCACTGTCGGTTGAATTGTAAACAACTAGTATGTCCTAAACTTCTTTACAGTGTGAAGTGGAAGCAAAGATATTTATGTATAAAAATATTATGAAACTACCTCAAATATTATTTTCATACTAAGCAAAATCCTAAAACTGTTTGTTCTCCGGTCTTCCCTACTTTGCTATGATAGTTTGTCAATCAGGGTTGACACTCTAAGGGTGTGCAGTGACATTCTGCCCCGGATATTTTAGGAGCAACAAGGGAGCTGTGGGGAACTCTGTCACAACCATCTTGCATAACAACTACTCTGACAAACCCCTCACCCCCAAGAGCTCCAACCAGAAACCCTCCTTCAAGTGAGTCAAAAATAACGTAAATAATTTCATTGTCTTTCATTTAGTCTTTTGCAGCATACAGTAAACATATACTGTATGTATTAGTACTTCAAAGGTTTGTACTGTGTTGATAAGAAGTATGTGAAAGTACTTGGTGACAACTGCTGATGTAAAAAGGCTTTATAAATACATTTGATTGATACTAAGTTAATGTTCATGTCTCTCTCTCTTTCTGTGTGCTCAGTAACATCCTGAAAGCCACAGTGAATGACGAGGGACCCCTGGAGAGCAGCTCTCTGACCACCAAGTCCCAGAAGAACTTCTCCTCGTCCTCCTCTACATCTAACAACAATGCTGCCCAGCGCAGCCCCAGAGGCTCCCCCAGCCTGCCCCGCAGGAGAGAGGTCACCGAGGAGGAGGCCGAGAGGTCAGAGTTCACTCAGCAAGGCACCTTGGGAATCAATGCTCTTGTGTTGTAATGTTTTCTCTGGCAAATGTCTTTAGTAGTGGCCTTGCACATTCTCTGTCATGGATTTTACAGTGGTGGAAACTCCCTCCAGCCAAAGCTTACACCAGCTCTTTGCTTTTAAATCCATGATGGGGTTTGTGCAAGTGCAATTGTTTTGGGGGGAAAAGCAGGATGCGGTCACAATGCTTTAAGTCACTCTCCGTCCTTCTAGCTCCTTGTATTGATTTGTGGTGAACATTTTTTTGGAGCATATTGCTCATCTTAGTCCTAACCTTTGACCTCTTTGTTGTTGTGTCTGTAGGTTCATCCAGCAGGTGAACCAGGCAGCGGTGACTATCCAGCGGTGGTATAGACGCCACACCAGGAGACAGTCACAGCACGCCAGCCAGGCTACCCTCAGACGCATCCTCACCACCAAGAAGAAGGTAAACGTCTGGTCTGCCTGATGTCTGTTTAGCTGAGTAGACCACCACCACACAATACTGCTAGGCCATTGTGGTTTAATCCACTGAATCCATCGTCACTAGCACTGCGTCCATAGAATTAATGTCCTAATAAGATAATATACAGTACCAGTCAAAAGTTGACACACCTACTCATTCAAGGGATTTTCTTAATTTTTTACTATATTCTACATTGTATGAAATAACTATGAAATAACACTTGGAATCATGTAGTAACTAAAAAAAGTGTTAATATATTTTATATTTGAGATTCTTCAAAGTAGCCACCCTTTGCCTTGATGACAGCTTTGCACACTCTTGGCATTCTCTCAACCAGCTTCACCTGAAATGCTTTTCCAACAGTCTGGAAGGAGTTCCCACATATGCTGAGCTCTTGTTGGCTGCTTTTCCTTCACTCTGCGGTCCAACTCATCCCAAACCATCTCAATTGGGTTGAAGTCGGATGACTGTGAAGGCCAGGTTATCTGATGCAGCACTCCATCACTCTCCTTCTTGGTCAAATAGCCCTTACACAGTCTGGAGGTGTGTTGGGTCATTGTCCTGTTGAAAAATAAATGATAATCCCACTAAGCGCAAACCAGATGGGATGGCGTATCGCTGCAAAATGCTGTGGTAGCCATGCTGGTTAAGTGTGCCAGCAAAGCACCATCACACCTCCTCCTCCATGCTTCACGGTGGGAAGTACACTTGCAGAGATCATCCGTTCACCTACTCTGCGTCTCACAAAGACACGGCGGTTGGAACCAAAAATCTAAAATTTGGACTCATCAGACCAAAAGACAAATTTTCACCTGTCTAATGTCCATTGCTCGTGTTTCTTGGCCCAAGCAAGTCTCTTCTTATTATTGGTGTCCTTAAGCAGTATTTTCTTGCCAGCAATTCGACCATGAAGGCCTGATTCACGCAGTCTCCTCCGAACAGCTGTTGAGATGTGTCTGTTACTTGTTCTCTGTGAAGCATTTGTTCGGGCTGCAATCTGAGGTGCAGTTAACTCTAATGAACTTGTCCTCTGCAGCAGAGGTATCTATGGGTCTTCCATTCCTCTGGTGGTCCTCATGAGTCAATTTAATGATAGCGCTTGATGGTTTTTGTGAGTGCACTTGAAGAAACGCTCAACGTTTAAGTTTTCCCAGATTGACTGACCTTCATGTCATAAAGTAATGATGGACTGTTGTTTTTCTTAGCTTATTTGAGCTGTTCTTGCCATAATATGGACTTGGTCTTTTACCGAATAGGGCTATCTTCTGTATACCACCCCTACCTTGTCACAACACAACTGATTGGCTCAAACGCATTAAGAAGGAAATAAATTCCGCAAATTAACTTTTAACAAGGTACACCTGTTAATTGAAATGCATTTCAGGTGACTACCTCATGAAGCTGGTTGAGAGAATGCCAAGAGTGTGCAAAGCTGTCATCAAGGCACACTTTTTTGGTTACTACATGATTCCATATGTGTTATTTCATAGTTTTAATGTCTTCACTATTATTCTACAATGTAGAAAAAAATTAAGAAAAACCCTTGAATGTGTAGGTGTGTCCAAACTTTTGACTGGTACTGTATATGCTACTTGGCAGACACTTTTATCCAAAGTGACTTCTGGTATAGTGGATACAGTGTGCAATACCTTCAGAAAGAGTTCATACCCCTTGACTTAATCCACATTTTGTTGTTATAGCCTGAAGTGGATTAAAATATATGTTTTTTCTCACCCATCTACACACAATACCCGATAATGACAAATGTTCCCCCAAACATAACGCTTTGTATCCAGGACAAAAAGTACATTTGTAAGCCAATTATTTTTGCAGGATTATTTAAGTGCCTTGTTGCAAACAGGATGCATGTTTTTTGAATGTTTTTGTTCTGTACAGGCTTCTTTCTTTTCACTCTCATTTAGGTTAGTATTGCGAGAGTAACTACAATGTTGTTGTGTCATTTTTCTCCTATCACAGCCATTAAACTCTAACTGTTTAAAGTCACCATTGGCCTCATGGTGAACACCCCTGAGCAGTTTCCTTCCTCTCCGGCAACTGAGTATTGTTGTAGTGACTGGATGAATTGATACACCATCCAAAGCCTAATTAATAACTTCACCATGCTCAAAGGGATATTTTAGAGTCAGCTTTTCTTTTTTTTAACACTTCTACCAAACGGTGCATGAAATCCTCGACTGAGGGACTTTTCAGATAATTGTAGTTGTGGGGTACAGACATGGTAGTTATTAAAAAATCATGTTAACCTCTATTATTGAACACGGAATGAGTCCATGCAACTTATTATGTGATTTGTTAAGCACATTTTTAGTCCTGAACTTATTTAGGCTTGCCATAATAAAGGAGTTGAATACTTATTGACTCAAGACATTTCAGCGTTAATGTTTTTTCTAAAATGTTCTACGACCAAAATCTCCACTTTGACATTATGTGGTATTGTGTGTAGTTCAGTGACGCAATCTCAATTTTAATAGATTTTTATTTAAGGCTGTAACACAACATTTGGGAAAATGAAAGGGGTGTGAATACTTTCTGAAAGCACTGCATATAATCCCTGTGGGAATTGAACCCACAACCTTTTTGTGTTTACCGTGTGAAGGAACGAGAACAGAGAGCAGAGGAGGAGAAGTCTCCAGAGGTGCAGAAGAAGAAGGAGGAGGACCGGAAAAGGATTCGTGAGGAGAAGGCTCGTCTTGCCCGCGTCGCAGCCATTCAGGTATTATAGAGGGAATATTTACACAGCCTCAGCGAAGGTATACAGGATGACTGAATTATTGCTGAATGTATAGTTGAACTATAGCTGAACTTCCTACAGTAAACGTCCCTTATTGTACCTGAGTCATAACACAGTGGACTCTAGGCTTTTCTTTGTTAGATCCCACTCCCTCAACTACACCTTTCTGTCTTTCAGACACTTACTTTTCAACCCCAAATGTTCCCTAACCCCAACAAATGCCGCTCCTTCGGTTTTTGTTGTATCCACGATGCCCCATCAAGTGCCTGCTTCCCCCCTCCACGTTTTCCTTTCCCAACAAATGCCAAAGGCTTCAGTCTTCATGACACAAATGTAGTAGATTAGAGAAACACCTTGCAGACAGTTCCCATGTAGCCTGGGTGTCGGTCCGTTCCTGCTCACTAACCAACTACTTGTAATTTTTGACTTGACAATGAGTGACATGGAGTTGGCAAAATGGCGCAAACAGATCTGGAACAAGACTAGTTTATACTCTGGGGTGAAGTTTCCCATAGGTACAGATTTTAAGATCAGCTTCCCTTAACCTTTATCATTACTGGGAAAAATGCTAAACTGGCCCAAGATCAGTGTCTAGGGGCAACTTCACCCTAGTCCCCTGGTCTCTCTGGCCCTGCCTGCCTAATGTCGCCCCCTCCTGCTGTATTGTAGGAGCTGCAGCAGAAGAGAGCCCAGAGGGCTGCTGAGATACAGGCCTCGGCCCAAGAGGAGATGGAGACCCTGAGACACAGTGGCAAGGTGGGCCGTAAGAAACCCCCCAAGACCACCACCTCCTCCCCCAGCAACAAGACCACCACCTCCTCCCCCAGCAACAAGAGCCCCACATCCCCCAGCAACAGGAACCCTATCTCCCCCACTGGCTCTGACGTCAAGGCCCAGAACACAGGTCAGTCTCTCCCTGGACCTCTAATGGAAACTTTCCCCGTCAAGCCTAGTGCAGTCATGGATGTAATGTAAATTACTGTGCAGTGTGCACTTCCTTTCTCCATTGCCAGCTAAAATACCCTGTCCTGTAAGCACATATAGTTGCATATAGATGTTGCCCTCATGTTTTTCCTCTGTCTGCAGACTCTAACAATGTGAACATTGTGACTGACCTGGATGACGTCACCAACTTGAGACCGCTGTCCCCTGCACTGTCCAATCGCAGAGACTCTCAATGCTCTCAGGTAACAAACCATTGATTCCAGCTCTAAATTTACCATAACAGTATGAGATCTGATCTTTGGAATATTCCCATTTGTTTATGCATTGTCTCATTCTTAAACCTGACTTACTGATCTGGAAATCGTCTACAAAACCGGTGCATTCAGGCTGATTTAATCTCATCTATGTCCTGACGCTGTATTTGTTCTTCTTTGTATAACAGGAGATTCTGCAGCGGTCAGTGAGTGTGGAGGACCAGCGCCAAGGGGCGCCGTCGAGCAGAGCCCAGTCTAAGACCACCCTGAACGACCTGCTGGACACTCTGAAGCTCCTCGAGGAAGAACCAGAGAGGCTGTCTGAGCCCAAGAGCTACCACAAGGAGAAGTACTCCTGGATAGACGAGGTAAGGCTGCACTACATTCCACAAAGTTGTACCCTTCCCTCTGCCCTTGTTCACTCTCCTTAGCAGATCTGAAGCTACTTGTATCTGGTTTCTAACCATATCGCTTTTATCTGTTTCACACCTTGATTCACCTCAGCTCTTGGTAATGCCTTGTAATGCAATAGATTTCAACTACTTGATGTCTACTCTACTTTTAGCCTTTCATTTTTTTAATGAGCTAACACAGTCTTGGGATGTGCAGGAGACCCCAGTGGTGCAAACCCAAGTCGGTCACATACATTTTTAGTTTTCTCTCCCTTCCCCTCCCTGACCACTGATAAGATGTTTGTATGATTTATATTCTATCAGGATGGAGATTCCAACTCCCTGACCACTGATAACCTGGAGCGTCATGGCCAGCTGGTCCATACCCCTGTGCTGCCAGACGGGGGCGCTCTCCTCTCTGAGGCCAAACTACAGAGCATCATGAGCTTCCTGGATGAGATGGAGAAGTCTGAACAGGAGAGACCTCGATCTGTCACCTCAGGGTCACACAAAGAGGTGAGGGGAGACTCGCTCAATGCCATTGTCCCGACGTTGTTAATAAAATAAGGATTTGCGAGTGCTGGACTTGCCTTCATTTCTGACCTAGACCAACAACCTCTCAATGCTGATAATGAGGGGTATTTAGTTCTCCCGATGTGACTTTTATTATACACACCTCTCCAATCTAGAGATGTGACTTGAGCCTTTCATTTACCCCACCATATAGGGTTAGGTAGATCATGTTTTAGGTTAGATCTTGAGCTGAAAGGGTGATTGCAATCAGGTGTTGCTGAAATAGTTAGATGTTAGTGAGTTGGACTGTGTGTGTTGCAGTGTGTGAGCTCTGTCTCTGTCCGTCTCTAGATGTTGTCTGAAGAGGAGCTTGCGGGAATAGAGCAGGCCTCGGCCACGGCTGCTGAGGTCACTGGCTCCATGATGAGACTGAAGTTGGAGCTGGAGGAGAAGAGGCGCACCGTCAACATGCTGCAGACCGCTCTGGTGAGAACGTGAATAACATTCACTGTATTCCATCACTAGATCCATCTCACAGCCGTATGGGATGTTTTCTTTTTCACAGGGGAACACTTATTAATTGCAGATGTCATCTCTTTACCCCATCTCCATCTGTTTTTACTAAGACAACTTTGGGTGGCCAAATTGAATCGCGGGCCACCTGTTGCCTATCCCTGGCCTATAGCGTTCACATGCTAAGCTGTCCCATCTGTCTCTCTCGCCCATTCTCCACCCCTCTCTCTCTGTCCCAGACCCAGCAGAGGGAGTTGACAGTGAGGCATGTGAAGGAGACAGAGAAGGAATTGAACAGGAACTTCACTCTGCAGAAAGAGCAGTATGAAGCCACCATCCAGAGACACCTCACCTTTATAGACCAGGTACACACACACACGACCCCCATTACTCTTATCCAAAATCCAAGGCTACGCCATCACTCTCTCCTTTGAACGGAAATGTCGTTAGCGCCTCTTCTCTCTCTCATATTAGTCTATTTTCTCTCTGTTTGTGCAGCTAATAGACGATAAGAAGGCTCTGAGTGAGCGCTGTGAGGGAGTGGTGGGAGAGCTCAAACTAGTGGATCACAAATACACCAAGAAGATCGGCCAGATGCAGGAGCAGCATGAACTGGTAAGGGGTGACACACACACACTTCTTACAGTACTGACATCTGCCATCCTCTGTCCTGGCCACTAGGATGCAGACTCGAGCCATCCACCACTATGGCTTAGAGGAAGCAGAGGAGATCAGTAGTTGTGTTTTTATCTGTGTTTGTGGTTTAACAGTCTCTTCTGCGGCTAGCGACTTCTCTCTGCTTCTGCTTTGTTGCCTTGCCATTATGTGTTTGCCTGCTTTGCTTGCTTCTGCTATTGTTGCTTTTTAATCACTCTGTTTTTTTTTCTCTTTCCTCCTCCTTTCCTCCTCTGTCCTGTCTGTTTCTCATTTTCCTCTGGCTCTAGGTGTGGCAAATTCTGGGTCCCTTGTGCGAGGTAACCTTTTTCCCTAACCCACTCATCACTCCCGTCTTGCTCTTCTTTCTTTCATTCATTTTGTTCATTTGTCCTTTCTCCTGTCAGGACTCTATATATGCATGTGAGTCTATTCTGGTACGGTCTGCCTCTGTCTGTCTGTAGACTTGGTGTTGTAACAGTTTTTAAACCCCTGTCCTAGGCAGCTGACTAACCCTACAGTATGTGTTCTCTCAGCCCTTGTCTGTCTGTCTGTCTGTCTGCAGTCTTACCCCATTAAAACACTTAAACCCTATTCTTTCATACCATTTCCCTCATGTGGAATGTAGCCTCACACACCATTCCTGTTTGCATATCAAAACCAATGATATAAACATTTTAATATGAATATATGTATGTCTATCATCACTACACTCTCATCTATTCTTGGTCACATGGGATGTAGCCTAATCTTTTGCCTACAGAAATGACCCTTGATGTTTCTTTGAGGCACCTTTTGTCATGACAGAGATGGTGTCGCTACCGTGTCCCTCCCAGTCACTGTAGTAACTTCTCTCCAAAGGAAGATTGACCTTTGACATTTAACCCTAACCTCTAACCTGCCCCTCTTCATCCTCAGGAGATCAAGAAGCTGAAAGAGTTGATGAGTGCCACAGAGAAGGTCCGCAGGGAGAAGTGGATCGACGAGAAGACCAAGAAGATAAAAGAGATCACTGTGAAAGGTGAGAGGGGGGCCTCAGTTGAAGCTGCCTCATTTGAAGCTGCCTCGAAGGCAAGATCTAGGATCTGCTTACCCTACGCTAACCTCCACTAAATCTTATTAGGGAGAAAAATACCTGAAACTGACCCAAGTTCAGTGTCTAGGGTCAACTTAATTTCACTTCTGAGAAGTACATGCATAGATCTAAATGTTTTTTATCTCTTCACAATTACAGTAATGACTTTGTTTGCAGTGTAACAATTCTGCTGTGTTTATTTCTGTGTTAACTGGTGATGTTTCTCTTTCTCTCCTCTCTCGTACTTTTTGTTCTTGTTCTTCCTCTTCGCTTTGTGCCAGGTCTGGAGCCAGAGATCCAGAAGCTGATCTGTAAACACAAGCAAGAGCTGAAAAAGCTGCGGGTCCTTCATGAGGCTGAGCTGCTGCAGGCAGATGAGAGGGCAGCCCAACGCTACGTTGGCCAGAGTGAAGAGCTACGACAACACTTGGAGAGAGACCGGGACGAGCAGTGTCAGAGAGAGAGGGAACTGGCCAAGCAGAGGTTTGTATGCACACCATATATGCACGCACGTGAGCTCACACACATTCACACTACGATAACACTGGCAGTGTAAAGGCAAGACACGAAACCCCAAGTAATGGACAGGAAGTAGGTTTATAAGTAATGTATCACCAAACCACCCATATCGATACTTAACCAATGGGGTTGTCTTTCAGAAGCTGAATTCATTGGAGTATGTGTGGTGGAGAGATGTCTTTCTGTGTGAGCGCCCGCGTGTGCATGCCCCCCGCGTGGGAGCGCGTTGTACAGATGGCCTTGTTTCCACCAGTCTGTTCTTTCCCACACGCCCTGGTGTCATTTTGTGGAGCTGCTGTGTGGTGTGGTCACACTGCCTGCTCTGTAGTGATAAGAGTGAAGGACTAGATAACAATGAAAGCGCCAGGAAGGCAGTGCTTGCGTCCTAAATGGCACCCTATTATATAGTGCACTACTTCTGACCAGGGCCCACAGGGCTCTAATCAAAAGTAGTGTGGAATAGGGTGCCATTTGGGATGTAGGCCGGTGACTGACCCCATTTTCAAATCAGGAAACCCCACAAACCTAACCATTTAGAAAATTTAAATTCGATTTAAATAAGCTTAAGGTAGCAAATTAGCAACAAAATTCGACACGATCATTGACCTTCATACAAAAATTCCTCACTTTGTGGACAGATTCGTCACTTCGTCACGCTTTACCGTTTCCTTTCTGCCGCCATTCCACCCATTATGACATCATTGACCTGAATGGGGACACCCGTTTTCTTAATTATTTCTATTGCTGTCAGGAGGAGAGGAGAAAATGTGTCTATTTGAATGGTTTTTACATTGACTGTGGTCATTTGGCTGGTCAATTACCGCCATCCAAAATTCCACGACCGTCACAACCCAATTGGAGCGTATCATTGGTTAAAGTCCCCCTTCCAGAGGAAGTTGCTGACACTATTTTGACCTAATTCCTGTCCAAGTGCGGAAATGCTTGTTTAGTTCCACCCGCCGAACTATGATGTATGGCTCCTTAAAAATATTGATTAATATGACATGCACATCTCCAACGTCTCTTGCACAGCGCACACGCCGCAATTTGTAAACAAACCAAACGGTCAGGGTAGCTTAGCTAATCGCTACGAAGCACAGCACATTTAATGGTAGCTAGGTCAAGTCAAAGGACAATCCACTCTCCCGCCATCTTTTTGCAAAAGAATTGAAGGATCAAAGATTAATACAGAATTTACTGGAGTTTTACCGGCGACGCTAAATGCTAGCTAACCTATTCCCTTGACCAATAAAGCTAGCTAGCCAGGTAGCTAGCACCCGTAACTTAACAACTGTGAATAATTGGTTCCAAAGTTGTTTCAAGCATAAGAGTATCTTTAACTATGCTAGCTACCATTCAACTGTTTTTCTGATAAACTAATTATCTGAAAATGGTGCAGTCGCGTTAGGACTGGTAAAGGAGTGATTTACTCACTGAGCTATATATGAACTTTGCTACTTCATATGGGTTAGCTTCACCGTACAGTTACCTATACTATAGCTTGTTAGTGCCCCATAGGACTACACTTGCTGCTACTGTAGCGCTGCCGTGTTGCACCTGTGTTGAAATTTCACCTATCCATGTCTTCATCCACATTTGATTTCACTAGCTAGCTATCCAGCTAATGTTAGCTAGGTGATGCTAGCCATAAAGATGGCTCCTAATACGTTTTTTGGCTAATGTGTGCCTTGCCAGGCTGCTTACTATAGCCAAATGATTGGCAGTAGCTCATAAGAATAATATTAGCTTTTTTCTTATTCACCGTTTTACCGCCAGGCTATCCACCATCTCGATCTAAGTGCATTAGACAGAAGTAATCCGTAGCACCAGGTTGTAAACAGGAATAAGCCCACATACATACATGTTTTGTAAGTGGTTCCAAATGATATAAAACCAGCCCTCGCAAGACGCGTATAGTCAGGTCGAAATGTATGTCATTTTATCAGACGCAGAAAAAAAAAACATATTACCCCATTCAAGCACAAATATATCATACTTCGACTAAAATCAGCCAGCGACTGATGTGGTGTACTCCTCAATGCCATCAGAAGAATCCCGGAACATATTGCAGTCTGTGCTTAAATATCACATTAAATATGACGTTTACATAAGTATTCAGACCCTTTACTCAGTACTTTGTTGAAGCACCTTCGGCAGCAATTACAGCATTGAGTCTTCTTGGGTATGACGCTACAAGCTTGGCACACCTGTATTTTGGGAGTTTCTCCCATTCTTCTCTGCAGATCCTCTCAAGCTCTGTCAGGTTAAATGGGGAGCGCGTCTGCACAGCTATTTTCAGGTCTCTCCAGAGATGTACGATCGGGTTCAAATCCGGGCTCTGGCTGGGCCACTCAAGGACATTCAGAGACTTGTCTCAAAGCCACTCCTGCGTTGTCTTGGCTGTGTGCTTAGGGTTGTTGTCCTGTTGGAAGGTGAACCTTTGCCCCAGTCTGAGGTCCTGAGTGCTCTGGAGCAGGTTTTCATGAAGGATCTTTGCTCTGTTCCTCATCCCTCAATCCGGACTAGTCTCCCAGTCTCTGCCACTGAAAAACATCCCCACAGCATGATGCTGCCACCACCATGCTTCAGCGTAGGGATGGTGCCAGGTTTCTTCCAGACGTGACGATTGGCATTCAAACCAAGAGTTCAGTCTTGGTTTCATCAGACCAGAGAATCTTGTTTCTCATGGTCAGAGTCCTTTTAGGTGTCGTTTGGCAAACTCCAAGCGGGCTGTCATGTGCTTTTTACTGAGGAGTGGCTTCCGTCTGGTCATTCTACCATAGTCCCTATTTGAGTAGTGCTGCAGAGATGGTTGTCCTTCTGGAATGTTCTCCCATCTCCACAGAGGAACTCCGGAGCTCTGTCAGAGTGACCATCGGGTTCTTGGTCACCTCCCTGACCAATGCCCTTCTTCCCCGATTGCTCAGTTTGTCCGGGCGGCCAGTTCTAGGAAGAGTCTTGGTGGTTCCAAACTTCTTCCATTTAAGAATGATGGAGGCCACTGTGTTCTTGGGGACCTTCATTGCTGTAGAAATGTTTTGTTACCCTTCCCCAGATCTGTGCCTCAACACAATCCTATCTCAGAGCTCATGGCTTGGTTTTTGCTCTGACATGTACTGTCAACTGTGGGACCTTATATAGACAGGTGTGTGCCTTTTCCAAATCATGTCCAATTAATTGAGTTTACCACAGGTGGACTCCAATCAAGTTGTAGAAACATCTCAAGGATGATCAATGGGAACAGGATGCATCTGAGCTCAATTTCGAGTCTCAAAGCAAAGGGTTGAATACTTATGTAAATAAGCTAGTTCTGTTTTTTATTTTTAATACATTTGCAAAAATGTCTAAAAACCTGTTCGCTTTGTCATAATGGGTTATTGTGTGTAGATTAATGAAGAAAAACATTTCTTTAATCAATTTTAGAATAAGGCTGTAACGTGACAAAATGTGGAAAAAGTGCACCCTTAACTGGTAATCTCTGTATACCTGTTGCAAAAGACCCGCAGGTTGATGCTTATTTATAAAACCCTTTTAGGAGGGAGTGAGGCCTATCTGAGATACCTTCTGCAGCCCTCATCCACCACACCCGTTCTGCCAGTCACATTCTGTTAAATGTCCCCAAAGCACACATCCCTGGGTCGCTCCTCTTTTCAGTTCGCTGCAGCTAGCGACTGGAACGAGCTGCACCAAACACTCAAACTGGACAGTTTTATCTCCATCTCTTCATTGAAAGACTCAATCATGGACACTTTTACTGACAGTTGTGGCTGCTTTGTGTGATGTATTGTTGTCTCTACCTTCTTGCCTTTGTGCTGTTGTCTGCGCCCAATAATGTTTGTACCATGGTTTGTGCTGCTGCCATGTGATGGTGCTACCATGCTGTGTTGCCATGTGTTGCTGCCATGCTATGTTGTCTTAGGTCTCTCTTTTATGTAGTGTTGTGGTGTCTCTCTTACCATGATATGTGTGTTGTCCTATATCTTTTTTTTATTTATCCCAGCTCCCGTCCCCACATTAGGCCTTTTGCCATTTGGTAGGCCGTCATTGTAAATAAGAATTTGTTCTTAATTAAAATGCCTTTTATTTCTATGGCATGTTCAATGGAAACTAAGTTTAAAAACTCAGACGCATTTTGGCTACATGGCCTTCATCAGGGAGGCCCCTTTTTTTCATCAGGGAGGCCCCAAATAAAGGCATTTTAATGAATTATATGAAGTGCCTTGGTCCTCCTTTCTTTTTGATGGCCAATTTGCCCCTTTTACCAAAGAGCACCTTCTATCTTCCAAAATCTACTATTGTGTACCTCAGCAGCGCTTCAATTCCTCATCTAATTTTTGTTCTACAAGAATTTGTTCTTAACTGACGTGCATAGTTAAATAATATAAAAAGTCAAGGTGTCTGAATACTTTTCGAATGCACTGTATGTGTATTCCTGTCAGTTTTGAGAAGCAGAGGGTTAGGGTTAGAGATGTCTTTGTATGTTTATTGGATAGAGAGAGAGTGGTGATAGGATGTAGAGTATGCTATATTGGAGTATTAGCAGTGGGATGGATTCTAACCCGTGCTGCAGCTGTATAGTGCACCGGAGGCAGCAGCCTAGACCACTAGAGTAGACCACCCTAGGCCACAGGGTTACAGATGTTTAACTGTGTTGTGTGTGTGTGTGTGTTTGTGTTTGTGTTTGTTCCCGGTCAGGTTTGAGAAGCAGCTAGCGGAGGAGGAGATGTCTTTACAGCAGCAGAGGAGGAGACTCTACAAGGAGGTGTCTGAGGAGAAGGAGAGACTCAACCAGCTGGCCGCCAGGTGATGTCAAAGGTCATATAGATAAGATGGAGGCTGACACCCATTGTTGTCATCTCTATATGTCTAGACCTAACACTTCAGTCGCTGGGGACACTGGTGTGTACAATTAGACTGATGACATGGCCTAGATTTGACTTTACTGTACAGCATCTAGTACATTAGAATCATACAGTACTTGGGCTATCATGTGATGATGTGTGTGTGTGTGTGTGTAGTAATGTAATCTCAAAAATCCAGATCTTAAATCTTGCGTAATTCCGCCAGATGCTCGATTAGGTTCTGGGGCAGATTTATGAGAAACATTACAAGCGAAGTTTCCACCCCCCCCTAAACGGGACATATGGGACAAACTCGAAAGATGGGAGCACCTACAAAATTGTGATTTGTCCAAATGATCAGTGACAAACATCTGCGTACCGAGATAAAGTTCCTCGTTAGTCGTCACATGCCACATTCTGTTGACAGACGCTACGATACCATCCTATGTTACGTGCATCTGTCCACGAGAGATTACTAGTCATGTAATGCCTACTATTTGATGTGTGTTAATGTCCTCTATCACCGCCCTGCAGGCAGCGTGCTGAGCTGGAGGACCTGAGGAAGCAACTGGAGGATAACAGCTCCCTGGCAGGGAGAGCTCTGAGAGAAGAGCTGGAGAAGAGCAGGGAGGAGCAGGAGAGGAGGCACCAGGTAATGGACGGTACCTGTCCCTTCCACAATAATAATATAAATTATTATACAACGGGTGGTTTGTAATTCCCATTGTTAGAGCCTATCCTGCCCATTATATACTCGACAACATACACAGAGCCAGTACATTCATAATAAGTGACGTTGTTACCTAGCAACGCACTACTACTACTACTATTTTTACAGATCCACTGCCCAGCCATGCAATTGATAAACTTGATCTCGACTGTAAAAAGCATCTAGACATTATCTCCGACATTTGCTACGTTGTTGTAATATTGAATTTCGATCTCTACCTCGTCCTATAGTAATGTGGGAGTTGGGACGAGACAGACAGGCAGCTTTTCTCAGCCAGTCGAAATCATGATTTGGCATACTTTTATAGATATGCTGTATGCATAAAGTACCAGTCAAAAGTATGGACACACCTACTCATTCAAGGGTTTTTCTTTATTTTTACTATTTTCTACATTGTAGAAGAATAGTGAAGATATCAAAACTATCAAATAACACATATGGAATCATGTAGTAAGCAAAAAAGTGTTAAACAAATCCAAATATATTTTAGATTCTTCAAAGTAGCCATCCTTTGCCTTGATGACAGCTTTGCAAACTCTTGCTCTGGCACCCCAATGGTGGAACAAGCTCCCTCACGGCGCCAGGTCAGCGGAGTCAATCACCACCTTCCGGAGACACCTGAAACCCCACCTCTTTAAGGAATACCTGGGATAGGATAAAGTAATCCTTCTAACCCCCCCAAAAAATAAAAATAAAAGATATAGATGTACGATTGTAAAGTGGTTGTTCCACTGGATATCATAAGGTGAATGCACCAATTTGTAAGTCACTCTGGATAAGAGCGTCTGCTAAATGACGTAAATGTAATTCTCTCAACCAGCTTCACCTGGAATGCTTTTCCAACAGTCTTGAAGGAGTTCCCACACATTCTGAGCAACTGTTGGCTGCTTTTCCTTCACTCTGCGGTCCAACTCATCCCAAACTCTCTCAATTAGGTTGAGGTCAGGTGATTGTGGAGATCAGATCATCTGATGCAGCACTCCATCACTCTCCTTCTTGGTCAAATAGCCCTTACACAGCCTGGAGGAGTGTTGGGCCATTGTCCTGTTGAATAACAAATGAGCGCAAACCAGATGGGATGGCGTATCGCTGCAGAATGCTGTGGTAGCCATGCTGGTTAAGTGTGCCTTGAATTCTAAATAAATCACAGTGTCACCAGCAAAGCACCATCACACCTCCTCCTCCATGCTTCTCGGTGGGAACCACACATGCGGAGATCATCCATTCACCTACTAATTCGACCATGAAGGCCTGATTCACGCAGTCTCCTCTGAACAGTTAATGTTGAGATGTCTGTTACTTGAACTCTGAAGCATTTATTTGGGCTGCAATTTCTGAGCCTGGTAACTCAAATTAACTTAACCTCTGCAGCAGAGATAACTCTGGGTCTTCCTTTCCTGTGGCAGTCCTCATGAGAGCCAGTTTCATTGCGCTTGATCGTTTTTGCAACTGCACTTTTAAGACATTTCTCCATAGCAACCATTTTTGTTTGCCATAGTAACCTGCAAAGTTCTGGAACCATCAACCAGTGCTTGGTTTTGTTTTGCTTTACATGCAATTGACACTAGCGACCAGTGAACGCCTAAAATTGCATTTGACAACCAGTGTTAGTGAATGTAGCATCACGTTTTGTTGAAACATTTACGGTTTGGGAAAGAATCTTGCTTTTTAATGCTTGTAACCCGTTGTATAAAATCATTGACCACGTCACAGCCGTGATACAAATTTCAAAACACATGTCCTCTTGTATTTTTGCTGAAATGATGCCATTTAGCAGATGCTTTTATCCAAAACCAACAATCTTGGCTTTGCAAGCGCCATGCTCTTCCAACGGAGCTTCAAAGGACCATAGAGACCAGCCTACAGACTCTGACTGGCTAACATGGGTTGTGTTTTGTGGTCTGGTCTGGTAGTAACTTTGATCCTTGTCTGTCTAGGTGGAGATAAAAGCCCTCAGAGAACGCCTGGAGATCGAGAAACAGACCTGGGAGGAGAACTACATGAAGAAGGAGGTGTGTGTGCATGCGTGAACACTTTGTCCATGTCTGTATGTTTGTCCCCTCTCCCTCCCTACTTGCTTGTTAAGCACTCTAGCTAAATGCACTCCCTCTCTCCTAGCACTGCTATGGTGCAGTGTGGCAGACCACTACACACTCAGCACTGCATTGGCCAACTTGGCCAGTGTCCTAACAGCCCACGCTGTCAAACCCAGGTTATGTCCATAGTAGGGCTGTGGCGGTCATGAAATTTTGGCAGCCGGTGATTGTCAAGCAAATAACTGCCGGTCTAACGGTAATTGACCATTAATTAACATAAACACATTTAGCATCTCCTGGCTTACTTGCATAGCCTACAAATTACTAATGCAGACATCTACGTTTTTAAAAGTCTAAGTCCATCACAATAAATCCATTATTTATTTTAGACATGTCTAAAGAAATGTGATATGAAGAAAATGTTGTCTGTTTCAGAAGTACAGAATAGCATACTCTGAGTTGTCCTTATGTTATTCCCTGATCTGGCTATGCAATATGGCTGTGGGCTACACTAGTTCATAGCAGACAAGATTTGCTTAGAATTCCATGGCGATATTTTATAGTGTGAACAATACAATTGAACATAGCTGAATAAAATAGAAAGAATATTTTTTCCAAACAATTTGAGTGAGTGCGCACATGTGGCTATTCTGTGTTTAGCAGCTAACAAAGGAACAGGTACTCCTATATGCTTAATTTAGAGTTTATTATGATACAAAAATGTGATACAAAAGTTGGGCTATATGTTTAGATTTTTTATACTTTCTAAGGCTGCATGATGCGACTCTAATGATGATTTGAAAAAAGTTGCGCGAAAAGCATGAGCTCTGTTTTTGTTTTTTCGCAGGCTGTACACACTTCATCAGTCACTCATTCACAATTTGACAAGCACTTGATAATGTCTTATATTTGCCATGGTAAATTCATCATTCACAAGTGATAGGCTTATATTGTCACCCATCAGACTATTCTTGATTTAGTCTTGTCTTTGCATATACTAAATAATATATGTGTGAAATTTGTTTTTATTTAGAATGGACCATTATCATGCACCTGTATCGAAACAGGGGCAGCGGGAAAAAATACATGTAATCTTTGCACTTAAATAGCGAATGGAGGATGCTATTCCCGTGGTTAATTTTCATGCCATCCTATTGTAAAGAGAAGCAATGTGCTTAATATTAGGCAAGTTGAGAAATAAATATAGTAGGCCTAGCCTATAGAAAGCTGATGGGATCCTCTTTTTAATAGAGACACTGTTTTCTGACGCAATTGCATAGCCTATAGAAATGATTAGATTTTCAACACATTTGCATTGATGGCAGAGTGATTAGAGGGACAATACCGTGCTGACAACCAGGCAGCATCAGAGTTTGGAGAAGCCTAATTACCGTGACTAAACGGTCACGTTTCTGCCGCTTCCCTCGTCGGATCGGGCCAGGTCTGGATCTGACCAGGTCTATATGCAACGGGTCTAGTTGTCCTCGGGTCTGTTCGTAGCGGGTCTCTGTATTTAAAACATGTATTTCTGCTTATCTGGTCCTTTCAGGAAGGCCTCTAGCAACCACCCTCACACACAGGGTTTTTTTCCATGGGCCTTTTAAAGGGGGATTTTTTCATTGTGTTTGGGAGTTGGCAGTTCTCTGAGCGATCTGAAACCACCACCTTCCCATCTGCCCCCACCCACTTCCTCGCTCCCCTCTTAAATGTCATGTGAATACTAAGACCCACAGGACAAAGGCCATATGGAGACGGGCAGGAAGGAAGGAAGGAAGGAAGGAAGGCAGAGGCGCTTCACAGCAGCAGTCAGAGAAACTAATGGTCACATTAGTCATAACAATCCCAGTTTCACAATGACCTTCACATGCACTGCTGCTGTTGTGCCAGTGGTTTGTCTCTATTCTGGCTTTAGGGTTCACCGTGTGTGTGTTTATGTGTGTGTGTGCGCACAGGAAGCATGGTTGTTGAGTCGAGAGCGCGAGCTGAAGGAGGAAGTACGTCGGGGGCGGGACAAAGAGATCGAGCTGGCCATTCAGAGGCTGGAGGAGGAGACAAGCGGGGCCCGCGACGAATGTGACCGGGCCGCTGACAATCGGTTAGTCATCTCACCATTAAATGTGACGTTTCCGTGTCCATGTCTGTGTGTTTGCAAGTGCTGCAAGGATTATGTGTATAAATATGCATATGGATGAACATACTACATGCTAGAGCATGTCTACATGTTGATATTTTTATTTAATTTAACCTTTATTTAACTGGGTAAGTCAGTTAAGAACAAATTCTTATTTACAATGATGGCCTACCTCCGCCAAACCCTAACCCAGACGACCCTGGGCCAATTATGCGCCACCCTATGGGACTCCCAATCACGGCCAGTTGGGATACAGCCTGAAATCGAACCAGGGTCTGTAGTGACACCTCTAGCGCTGAGATGCTGTGCCTTAGATCGCTGCGCCACTCGGGAGTCCCGATATACAGTGTTGATAGACGGTCTAGATGCTGATCTTGGGTCAGCTTTGCATTTCCCCTACTAATGGTTAAGGTTCGGATTGTGCGAGGGGAAAGCTGATCCTAGATCTGTACCTAGGGGAAACTTCACCTTGGAGCTTGATGTACTGTTTCTGACTATCTGTGTGTCTCTCTCAGTGTGAAGCGTGTGCGGGAGAAGTATGAGGCTGAGCTGAAAGAGTTGGAGCGCTCTGAGAGGTCTGCCTTGGAGAAACAGCAGGAGATGAAGAAGAGACAGAGTGAGATGGAGGGAGAGCTGATCACACTGCAGGGCCAGCTCAGACAGAGGGAGCAGGAGATCGAGGACATCACACAGGTACAGACACCAGCAGACCTTGTTCCAATACTTTGAAAACTCAGCCTTCCTTCCTCCCCTCCTTGGTTGGCCCTTTTTCATGCTGAAAGCTTGTTGGTGCATATGGCCTGGTAAATACATGTTGGTGCATATGGCTGGGTAAATACATGTTGGTGCATATGGCCTGGTAAATACATGTTGGTGCATATGGCCTGGTAAATACATATTAATGCATATGGCCTGGTAAATACATGTTAATGCATATGGCCTGGTAAATACATGTTGGTGCGTATGGCCTGGTAAATACATGTTGGTGCATATGGCCTGGTAAATACATGTTGGTGCATATGGCCTGGTAAATACATGTTGGTGCATATGGCCGGGTAAATACATGTTGGTGCATATGGCTGGGTAAATACATGTTGGTGCATATGGCCGGGTAAATACATGTTGGTGCATATGGCTGGGTAAATACATGTTGGTGCATATGGCCGGGTAAATACATGTTAGTGCATATGGCTGGGTAAATACATGTTGGTGCATATGGCTGGGTAAATACATGTTGGTGCATATGGCCTGGTAAATACAGCTCCTCCCCTGTCTCTCCCCAGATCCGTGACAAGCTGTCTGAGGAGCGTCGCAGCCTGGCAGAGGTTATCAGGCAGGAGTTTGCTGAAAGACTCATCGTGACGGAGGATGAGAACAGGAGGATGAAGACCGAGACGTCGGAGGTCAGGGCCAGGCTAAGGCTGGAGGTCGAGAGGGTCACCAGGGAGAAGGAGGAGGAGCTGGCAGAGGTCCACCAACGGTGAGGATGGAGGGAGGGGAAAGAAAAGAGATGGAAAGAAGGAGAGGGAGAGGAGATTGTGTGACAGGGTATTTTAGCCAGTTCTCACTTGGGAAAGACCTCAATGGGACTAACTGTGGCATTGTCAATTTAATCGCCAGTGTTTACACTGTTGTAGAATAGCTGGGCTCAGACTGTTGTCTATGTTTATGTTACCTGCATAATGGGACAGTGATTGTTGGTAGTGTAGGATGTAAATGAAAATTATATTTGAAGTAACAGCCAAGCAAATGTTATTTTTCCTTATGTTTCTTTGTCACATTGTCTTATTATGGCAGGGTGAAGTCAGCCATCTTGAAAAAGGAAGAGACTGTGGCTAGCCTTAGGAAGCAGCATGAGGTGAGTCCTAGTCTGGGTCTCAAAGAGCACCCTATTCCCTTTACAGTGCAATACTTTTGACCAGAGCCAATAGGGCTCCGGTCAAAAGTAGTGCACGATATAGGGATTAACTCACCATTTGGGGCGTAGAGAGACAGTGTGTTTCTGAGAGGGGTTTTACACTAAGTAAACATTAGAGAGGATAGAAAGGAACTGAGTTGGAAAGTGAGAGATGATTGATAGCTGTGTTAAACCCCGCTGTTCTCCTCTCATAGGCTGCTCTGAAGAGGGCGGACCACCTGGAGGCCCTATTGGAACAGCAGAGGAAGCAGCTGCTCGAGAAGTGACTGACAGGAGGGCAGGACTTGAACATCACCATCTCCACCTCTTCTGCCTCTCTCTTCCCCTCATCACTCCTTCATCTGTTCTGTCACTTGGGGCCCCACTTTTCCCTCAGTTTTTTCTTTGGTCTGGTGGATGTGTTTCTGATGGACTAGAAAGAGAGAGTGAGGGAAACAGAGATATTGAGCCTGCCTGACTGTATCTCCGCAGACTTCTTGATAAAGACCCAGATATTAGAGACCGAGCCTGGCCTCTCCCAAGCAGGCCGAATACGGCCAGGGAAACGGGCTGGAGAGGATACCGTCTGCTGTTTTAAGAGCCTCTCACGCTGGAGGAGCCACAGACCAGGGGTGCTGTGATCTTTACCTGCCCAGAGGCCCAGTGGACTCCTGGAAGGACTGAACCATACTCTACCTATAGGGCTTATAGACTAGGGGGCAGTGATCGTTTACAGTGCAGCGGCTCAAACAGTAAAGCAGTGAACGAACAGAACCATTCTGTCCCCATAGGGGCCATGAACCGGGAGGGCTGTGTTCTTTAACTGCCTAGTGAACTCCTGGGCGGACTGAACCATTCTCTGGAACCACTTCTGGAATTTATGTGAATTGTGAACCCCCCTAAAATCTGAAGGAGTGGGAGAGTCCGTTCCCCACAGAGAAGATAAGTTCCAGATGTTCTAAGCCAGCCCAGGCCTGCTCTGTGACAGTGTGAAGTTTCCAAGTAGGCAGAGAGAGGTGGAGGGGGCTAGGTGTTCGTTCTGAGAAGGAGGGAAGGGAATCCGCACCCCAACACCACCCTCTTCCCCTGCTGAGGTCCTGCAGTTAGTTGATCCGACACGTCAGTACAGAGTGCTGTTGAATGAAGCTGGGGCTCGAGGTTGCTCGTCATTGCCCTTTGTGTATGAGTTACAGATGTCTTTTGTCCCGGTGCCCCTCTGGGCTAGTGCCAATTACAGGGTCTGCTGCCTTGGCTTGTTGCGTCCCCCCCCTTTCCCACACACTCACTCACAATCACACCCTTCGCCCCTGCCCCCCTGGCAGTCACAAGCCCAGTTTAGCTCTGACAGGCAGATTTGTTATGAATGTCTTCATCCAAGTTAAATCTAACAATGAGTCTAGAAATAATACTAACCTTGGTGTTGACAAGTTGTATAGTGTGCTGGGATGTCAATAGAAGGAAAGAGTGATGGATGGGTGTGGGAGTAATTGTGGAATGCAGAAAGAATAGACGGATAGGAGACAGTGAGGAATGATGCTCTGATAGTGTGTTTAATCTTATTGAGAGTCATGGTTGCGGTGTGGGTTTTGAAAGTGAGACAAAACGAGAGAGAAGGAGAGGGCGATGAAGGAATGCGCATAGGAAGTGTTTATAGGATTAGGAAAGCTGAGACTGGGACTGACTGGGGTATGGGGGGCACAACACAAGCCTAGTGGTTTCATGTGACCAGAGACCCAAACCTAAAAGCCCCATGAGCCTGGTTGGTGTGATAGGATGGTAGTCTGAGGGCTACACTGTGACAAAAATACATCTAACTCTCACTGAAAGGGTCCAACACGGACCCTTTCAGTGAGAAGTAAAGTAGCCCATAAACATCCAGGGGAAGGAAACTGGTTAATGAGATTTTCAGAAGCCGTCTAGGTACTTCCTAGCTTTGCATCCCTCTCTTTTATCTTGTATGTTGTTTTTATATATATATATACTTTTATGCTTTTTATTTGTTTACCCGTTAAAAAAGTGTAATGTTTTGTATGCCCCACTCAGAAACTAGAAACAGTTTTTGTTTTTAATTTTCAGTCTGAAACGGTGTACTTCTGGCTAACATCATATCCTGAATGGAAAGATGGCCGAGGGGGGTTGTGGAACCTGGAATGCGACCCAAATGGCACCCTATTCAAATGGCACTCTAGTCTAAAGTAGTGCCCTATATAGGGAATAGGGTGCCATTTGGGATACAAACCTTGGTGCTTCAGTGAGAAGCAAACCCACCAGGAAGTATAGTAAGCCTTGTATTTAGGTGAAAAAGAATGTGACAGATGTTATTCTGTGTGGTTCTGCTCACTCGGCCCTCTTATCTGAATCTATTTCAGATATGTTCTATTTTTCATATTTATTTGCTATTTCTTTAAATGTATTTTACCGTCTGGTCTGATGCTCTCGTAACTGGCTCCCGGTGTGTTTATCCTTTACATACAAGTGCTATGCACAAAGTGATGGGTTTTACTGAAGTCTAATTTTTTTTTAGTCTCCCATTAACATCAATGCATGACTAAGTGGAAGTTTGAAGTTAATGATTACAATGCAAGCAGCCCTATTCCAAGATGGTGCTTGTGTACCTTTTTCGTTCACAGAAACACTACACATCCATGTCCAGTCTGAGCTGTACAGTTAGTGATGCTCCATGGTGCCATCTTATTTAGGATGGTATGTGTTTTAGTATGTCAGGTTTTGCTGATGGGAAATCTAGAGGATATAGTGTCAAAAGCCAATATTACGGCTTCCTTGGAGTGTGATCTATGGGTCTAGTTTCTCCTTTTTAGCCTCGTGTTTTCTTGGCTTTTCAGTTGGGGGAGGTCTGACAGTGAAGGCTCAACAATGGCAGCGCTGTCACATACTGTCTCTCTTCATCCTATTGAGTGGAGGCGGGCAACTTCCAAAAATTCACACACATTCCCAAACTTCAGACACAAAATTCCACTCTTCTAATCAATATCACAGAAGCATTTCGATGGCAAGGCTTTGAATGGCAGTTAAGTCACCATGTGTTTCTCTCATCTTTAACTTCATTAGTTATTAGTCATTGGTTACATCCTAAATTGCACCCTATTCTCTATATAGTGCACTACTTTTGACCAGTAGTGCACTATATTGGGGATGTACATATTTCTGTAGCCATGGTAGAGATTACATGGTTTGCATGTGGAATTGGCTCCCTATTCCGAACATACTGCACTACTTTTGACCAGGGGCCGCATTGGACTCAAAATTAGTGCACTAAATAGGAAATAGGGTCCCGTTGTGGGCACAGCCTTGATCCCTACCATTCCTCAGACAGTTGGTACTGCGTCCAGGGTTATTGGCCTCTTTGCCCAGAAGGGTGGCAGCATGACTGGCATGCCAGTCCCACACGTGCCAATGAGTCCTGCCTTTGTGTGTGTTTCACTTTGACCTGGGATGACCTCCGTGAAACGCACACTCGCTCTCACTTGTACCCTTCAGTTGTGTTGCATTTGAAATCTGACTTTCTTCACAAACCACTCCAGCTGTCTTTGATTGTATTATTTGTGTTCAGTTTTTGATATATTGTCGTTTTAATGTACCCCCATGTGTTCTTACTTGTAGCTCCTGGTCTGAATCTTAACTAGGCTCTACTTTCGTTGTTGTAGTTTAGTTGCATTGTTATTCATGGTGATGGTTTGAAACTGTGGGGGGAAAAAACTGTTGACTGATCCTCAGTAAAAAGAGAATAAAGAAGAAAAGCCTATTTGGAAGAGTCCCAGAGTCTCTCGTCTTTATAGTCGCTGTGGGAAAACAAACAGTTGCTCTCTTGTTTCGTCTCTCCGAGACGATAACATTTTCTCAACCAATCAAATGCCTTTCCATGACCTTTGGAATTGTGCCGTGTGTTTTGATTAACTGGAATTTCTGTTGTTTTGTGGTGAATAAATCCAATTTACGTGCCTAAAATGTTATGCATGATTTACTGTATGGTATGTTTGTTGAGAACCGTCATTAAGGAATTGATTTCTTACACTCGTATCTGGAGTGGAGAGGTCAAAACACCTAAGGGTTGTCATTTCCATACATCTGGAAAGACGTCTGTAGCTGACCAGGCTGTACTGACCCACTTCCACTTCTTCTTTGCCCTCTCACTCCTGACTACTAAAGCAACCGGTGGTGCGTGTTGAAATGCATCTGCTTTCTGTAGGTTTTCTCCTTTCCTTCCAGAGAGGAAGCCATACCTAGAGGATTAGACTGGGACAGCCTGTTAGCTGATCTCTGCTCACACAGAGACGGAGAGCTCTCACTTCCCTTCAAGGTCCCTGCTGACTGGTATTGTGAAAGAAAATGGGGGAGGGGAGACATACATTTTGGGGCTGGAGGGCTAAAGGGTGACTACTGATAACCTCTCTCTGTGTGGAGATGAGGAGACGTGAAGTCTCCAGTGTTCTCCCCTTTGACAAGAAGAGAACACTCTTCCAAGGGCCCGAGGGACGATCTGCATGTTGCTGTATGCCCCTTGACACTTTCTTTTGTTTGTGTTTATAGATGTCATGTGTGCGTGCGTGTTTAATGTATGCCAGGGGCTCAGCCATCTTGACTTTCACTGTAAGCTAGGCTATGATTCAAGCCTCAACACGTTGTGATCATAGCAAGGCTCTTCCGCTACTGCGGTCTTCTCATGTCTGACTTTTTATTGCAGCCTGTGGCTGTGGTAGAAGCCCCCCCCCCCTTCTTTCTCTCTTCTTCCCCGACACTGAGGGAGGGTTTGACCAATTACCAGCAGCTGTTGCTCATTTCACAATAGTCCCGCCCATGCTGTGCCAGGCTCGAGTGTAGCCTGTGCTACAGTTTACTTAGTTAAAGAAGACTTCTTCTGGCGTAGAGGATTTTCTACTGTCACTACTGTACTGCTTAGTACAGGACTGCCACTAAAGAAGACTAGTCACAGGTGAGAGGATATGGGGACATCTTGAAATACTTTTTTATGTTTAGTTTTCTGTTGAGACAGGAAGAGAGATTTCTCAGAGTAGCGACTTGCTGTTTCTGTGAGGATGGTGTAGTCATTACTTGTTACTGAGCATAATGTATTCAACTTTGACAAAGACCATGAAAGTTTGCTGTGCTTTTTTTCTCCCCCACTTTTGGGATAACCAAAAATACTTTTAGGAAATAAAGGTATTTATTATCATTATTAAACTCAACTGAACAGGGCTAATAATGAGGACCTAGGTGTTCCTTCCATTCCCTAGCCATCTATCTTCAAACAAACACTGAAGAATACGTCAGGAAAAGTACATCAGTGACATCTGATGCCATCTGTGTTACAGCAGTTTGATACATTTGCGCGGATGTATTCATTGTCATTTGGTATGTTTTAACGGTGGAGCATAACTAAGAGACTTAAGTAGCCTAGTTGGTTAAAGATCACATTTTTTCCACCCTGTGCCATGTTTTCCACCCTGTGCTGTCTTTACCCTGTCATTGTAGTCAGCGTGTGGTGTGGTAGTATGGTCACATGGACATCAAATCAAATGTTATTTGTCATTTGCGCCGAATACAACAGGTGTAGTTACCGTGAAATGCTCACTTTACAAGCCATTAACCAACAATACAGTTCAACAAATGGAGTTAAGAAAATATTTAGTTAATAAACTAAAGAATAAAATAAAAAAATGCTAATGCCTTGACTCTACCAGAGTAACTGAGTTTCAGATAGTTCCTTATGGTTTGTCACAGGGAAGGGGAACATGAGAAGGAAAAACATTGGATGCACCCCAAATAACACCCTACTGCACTACTTTTGACCAGGCCCTTAGAGTAGTGATGTGATTCTGGTTTCATGTTGTTGCCATGACTCTCTTGTTCTTCTCTGGTTGAGGGTTGAGCAGGGTTGTCAGAAATTGTACATTTGGCAGTAACGCTGCCCAGTGGTGTAAAAATACTTTAAACTACTTGAAACCTCTTAAGGATCCGCCCCTTTTTGTACATTTTTGCCTAAAATGACATACCCAAATCTAACTGCCTGTAGCTCAGGCATTGAAGCAAGGATATGCATATTTTTGATACCATTTGAAAGGAAACACTTTGAAGTTTGTGGAAATGTGAAAGTAATGTAGGAGAATATAACCACACACAAAGTGAGAAAAAAAATGTACACACTATTTACAATTACAGTATTTAGAACACTACACAAGATTGTGCTGCTGGTCCCAAGTCTCTTTCTGCTGTGAAGCACTTTTCATCCTCTACTTGTAGGCTGGCTGGGTATTCACACCTCCTAGATGCCCGGGCGGGGGTTGTTGTGGCGCCAGAAAGAGCAGCAGTTAGACTAAGTAGGGATGGAGGACTTGAATGTGGTCTCTTTGAAGTCAGTCTTTACCACTATTGAAGATTTTTTTTAAATCAGTAAGAACTCATTTTTATTATTTATTTTATTGAACCTTTTATTTTAGCAATACGTCAAATAAACAACACATCTATAAACATGTATTGGTAAGATAGCGCCGAAGAGGATGGCAGACTTTTACATGCCCCCAGCCGATTGTTTGTTTATTTGCATTTAACTTATTTTTTTAATTATTTTGTACATAATGTTGCTTCTACCGTCTCTTATGACCGTAAGAACTCCTAGACATCAGGACTGTGATTACTCACCACGGACTAGCAGAATCCTCTTTTTCCTTTCACGACTCTGACGAGCCCGACGCAAAGGATACACTGCTTCCTCAGGATCAGGCCCCGATCCCCTTGATCTGTGTGAAGCGGAGAAAGACGGGGCGAAGGTCGGGCTGTCTTCTGAGAATTCGTAGGCGATCAAGTAAACCCCCACTTCCCTCCATTCTGCTAGCAAACGTGCAATCTTTGGACAATAAAATCGGCGAGTTACGTGGAAGATTAAACTACCAACGGGACATTAAAAACGGTAACATCTAATGCTTCACGGAGTCGTGGCTGAACGACAACAACATCAACATACAGCTGTCTGGTTATATGATGTGCCAGCAGGATAGAACAGCGGCATCTGGTAAGACTAGGGTCGGTGGTCTATGTATTTTTGTAAACAACAGCTGGTGCACGATATCTAAGGAAATCTCAAGCTATTGCTCGCCTGAGGTAGAGTATCTCATGATAAGCTGTAGACCACACTACCTACCGAGAGAGTTTTCATCTGTATTCTTTGTAGCTGTTTACATGGCACTAAGATAGCACTGAATGAGCTGTATTCCGCCATAAGCAAACAAGAAAACACTCACCCAGAGACGGCGCTTAGCTGGAGACTTTAATGCAGGGAAACTTAAATCCGTTTTACCAAATTTCTATCAGCATGTTAAATGTGCAACCAGAGGGAAAAGAACTCTGGACCACCAATACTCCACACACAGAGACTCATACAAAGATCTCCCTCGCCCTCCGTTTGGCAAATCGGACCATAATTCTATCCTCCTGATTCCTGCTTACAGGCAAAAATTAAAGCAGGAAGCATCAGTGACTAGATCAATAAAAAAGTGGTCAGAGGAAGCTGATGCTAAGCTACAGGACTGTTTTTCTAGCACAGACTGGAATATGATCTGGGATTCCTCTGTTGGCATTGATGAGTACACCACATCAGTCAATGGCTTCATCAGTAAGTGCATCAATGACGTCGTCCCTACAGTGACTGTACGTACATACCCCAACCAGAAGCCATGGATTACAGGAAGCCTCCACACTGAGCTAAAGGCTAGAGCTGCCGCTTTCAAGGAGCGAGACTTTAACCCGGAAACTTAGAAGAAATCCCGCTATGCCCTCTGACGAACCATCAAACAGGCAAAGCATCAATACAGGGCTAAAATCAAATCGTATTACACCGGCTCTGATGCTCGTCGGATGTGGCAGGGCTTGCAAACCATTACAGACTACAAAGGGAAGCACAGCCGAGAGCTGTCCAATGACACGAGCCTACCAGACGAGCTAAACTACTGTGCTCGCTTCAAGGCAAATAACACTGAAACATTCATGAGCGAACCAGCTGTTCCGGAAGACTGTGCGATCACGCTCTCAACAGTCGATGTGAGTAAGACCTTTTAACAGGTCAACATTCACAAGGCCGCAGGGTCAGACGGATTACCAGGACGTGTACTGCGAGCATGTGCTGACCAACTGGCAAGTGTCTTCACTGACATTTTCAACCTCTCCCTGTCCGAGTCTGTAATACCAACATGTTTTAAGCCGACCACCATAGTCCCTGTGCCCAAGAACACTAAGGTAACCTGCCTAAATGACTACCGACCCGTAGCACTCACGTCTGTAGCCATGAAGTGCCTTGAAAGGCTGGTCATGGCTCACATCAACCCTATCATCCCAGAAACCCTAGACCCACTCCAATTTGCATACTGCCCCAACAGATCCACAGTTGATGCAATCTCCATTGCACTCCACACTGCCCTTTCCCACCTGGACAAAAGGAACACCTATGTGAGAATGCTATTCATTGACTACAGCTCAGCGTCCAACACCATAGTGCCCTCAAAGCTCATCAATAAGCTAAGGACCCTGGGACTTAAACACCTCCCTCTGCAACTGGATCCTGGACTTCCTGATGGGCCACCCCCATGTGGTAAGGGTAGGTAACAACACATCCGCCACACTGATCCTCAACACAGGGGCCCCTCGGGTGCGTGCTTAGTCCCCTCCTGTACTCCCTGTTCACTCATGACTGCAGAGCCAGGCACGACTCCAACACCATCATTAAATTTACAGATGACACAACAGTGGTAGGCCTGATCACTGACAACGACAAGACAGCCTATAGGGAGGAGGTCAGAGACCTGGCCGTGTGGTGCCAGGGCAACAACCTATCCCTCAACGTGATCAAGACAAAGGAGATGATTGTGGATTACAGGAAAAGGAGGACTGAGCACGCCTCCATTCTTATTGACGGGGCTGTAGTGGAGCAGGTTGAGAGCTTCAAGTTCCTTGGTGTCCACATCACCAACAAACTAACATGGTCCAAGCACACCAAGACAGTTGTGAAGAGGGCACGACAAAACCTATTCCCCCTGAGGAGACTGAAAAGATTTGGCATGGGTCCTCAGATCCTCAAAAGGTTTGACAGCTGCACCATCGAGAGCATCCTGACTGGTTGAATCACTGCCTGGTATGGCAACTGCTCTGCCTCCAACTGCAAGGCACTACAGAGGGTAGTGCGAACGGCCCAGTACATCACTGGGGCCAATCTTCCTGCCATCCAAGACCTCTACACCAGGCAGTGTCAGAGGAAGGCACAAAAAATTGTCAGACTCCAGCCACCCGTGTCATAGACTTCTCTCTGCTACCTCACAGCAAGCGGTACCGGAGCGCCAAGTCTAGGTCCAAGAGGCTTCTAAACAGCTTCTACCCCCAAGCAATAAGACTCCTGAACATCTAGTCAAATGGCTACCCAGACTATTTGCAGTGTCCCCCCTCACCCCCTCTTTACACCACTGCTACTCTCTGTTGTCATCTATGCATAGTCACTTTAATAACTCTACCTACATGTACATACTCTCTCAAATAACCGGTGCCCCCGCACATTGACTCTGTATCGGTACCCCCCTGTATATCGTCTCGCTATTGTTATTTCACTGGTGGTCTTTAATTACTTGTTACTTTTATCTCTTATTTTTATCTGTATTTTTTTAAACTGCATTGTTGGTTAGGGGCTCGTACGTAAGCGTTTCACTAAGGTCTACACCTGTTGTATTAGGCGCATCTGACTGATAACATTTGATTTGATATTATATGGAAAACACTGTGGTGTAGTGTGTGTACCAATTATATATATTTTTAAATAAAGTATATTTTAGCAATTACATTTACTTTTGGTACTTAAGTATATTTAAAACCAAATAATGTTTTACTTTTACTCAAGTAGTATTTTACTGGGTGAATTTTACTTTTACTTTGGTCATTTTCTATTAAGGTATCTTAACTTTTACTCAAGTATCACAATTGGGTACTTTTCCCACCATTGACTCTACCAGCACTGTGTTTGATGAGGGCTTAGCCTATTCAGTTCCTGTACCATGATGCATCAGGGGCCATAGCAATAAACGGGCCAAAGTAAATACCCGATCCAGCCTGTCCCTATAATCAGAGGGATATGAAAGAGAAGGGTGACCCTGTATTATGTGGACTGTATTATGTGGACAACTCTGGTGAGTTTCTTTCTCTCTGTTTCTCTCTCTCTCTCAAGTGACATCAACATTACACTCACAAAAGTTCAAAAGGAAAAGAGACATTTCAAATGTCATATTATGGCTACTATATTCAGTGTTGTAACGACGTACAAAAGGGAAAATAAATCAACATAAATATGGGTTGTATTTACAATGGTTTTTGTTCTTCACTGATTTCTCTCTCTGTCCGTCTCTCCCCTGTTGCTCTCTCTCTCTGTCTGTCTGTATCTCCCCTATTCCTCTCTCTGTGTCCGTTTCTCCCCTGTTGCTCTCCTACCTCTGTCCTTATCTCTTTCTCTTCAGACTGTCGTGGGGTGAGCGGGGCCCTGGAACAGAGAAACTCTGGACTAATTTACAGTCAAATCCACCCCTGGCCCTCATCTCTTTTCCCGTTGCTCCCCTGAAAAACCCAAACATCCTCCTGAGAAGGACATCAGCGACTCCCCTCTACTCCCCCTCTGCCTAGTTCTCATGTTCCTCCTCCAGGGAGGTTGGAGAGCAGGGGGCACACACGTGGCCAGCTGCTGAGGCTCGGGGCCACGGTGACAGACATGGTGCTCAAGAGGAGGCTGGGGCTGTGCTTCCTGGCTGTCCTCTCCCTGCTGGTCATCTACATCCTGTGTTTGAGCGTGGAGATCACCATCCCCTTGCGCATGGTCAACCTGAACCTGTCACACTTCCCTGGGCTTCGGTACACACAGGAACCAAACAGGTAAACAAACAACAATGCACCATTGACCCAGTGGAATATACTATGTGCACTGACATTTTTTTCTCCCTTTTTCCTAAAATTCATCCTAGTCATTTCCCTTGGTTTGCCTAATGAGCAGCCATTCTGAGGGAAATGGCTGAGATCATGGAGAATAAAATGCTCCGTGGTTTTCTCTAACCACTACGTTCTTCCTGCAAGTCGTATCATTGTGGTTTTCACAATGGAGCCACACAGCAGCACCAGCTAGACAAACTAGATAAAGAGAATGAAGAAAAAAAACATTCTGGTGTTCTTTCGCAGGCAGTAGTCTTTCTGAGTCTTGACATGTGAAATGTAAGCCTGGTAGTAATGGGTGAGCGATAGTCCAGTTTTAAAAGCATGGTTGTGCAGATAAGATGCATTAAGGGAGTGACTCTCTTTGTGTGTCTCTGTCTCTCTCTGAGAGGTCTATTTCAGAGACTAAATGATACGTTTGAGTGGTTTGCGCTTTAGCAGGTCTGTCATTATAAGCTGCCGCCTGCCTGCTTAACGTAGCCCTTGGGTTTTTACTAAGCAACAGTGGGCAGTGCTTTTTATATAAATGCCTGAGTCTCCAAACAGCCCTGCTGTGCTTATCCTTTTTAGTTCCAAACTGTGGCTCTCCGAATGCAGTAGTCGATGTGTCTATACACATTATGTAGCTTGCTGTAATAAGAAAGGCCAGTAAATGATAAATACATTTGCACTTCTAATTCCTTGTCACCTTTTGATCTCAGGTTCACCATCATCTGATTGGGTTTATTACATTGTTTTTTTATTAGTATAAATCTAATTTTAATTGGCACATGCTTCGTAGACAAGTGGTGTAGAGTAACAGTGACATGCTTACTTATGGGCCATTCCCAACAATGCAGAGGGGAAGAATGCAAAATATAACCTAGTAACACGAGAAATACATATTCAATGAGTAACAATAACTTGGCTATATATAAGGGGTACCAGTAGCGAGACGACCTGCAGGGGTACGAGGTAATTGATGTAGATACAGTATGTATATAAAGGCAGGGGTAAAGTGACTAGGCAACAGGATAGATAATAAACAGTAGCAGCAATGTGTGTGTGTGTATGTTGGAGTGTCAGTGGCCAAAAGTATTTGGACACACTTTTAAATGAGTGGATACTTTTGGCTATGTAGCGTGAGTGTGTGTGGGTAGAGTTCAGTGTGTGTGTGCATAGTCAAAAATAATTGCCGCAGATAGTCTGGGTAGCTATTTGCTTAACTATTTTAGTAGTCTTATGGCTTGGGGGTAGAAGCTGTTCTGGAGCCTTTTGGTTCCAGACTTAGTGCTCCGGCACCGTTTGCCGTGCGGTAGAAGAGAGAACAGTTTATGACTTGGGTGGCTGGAGTCTTTGACAATTTCTAGGGCCTTCCACAGACACCGCCTGGTATAGAGGCCTTGAATGGCAGGGAGTTCAGCCACAATGATGTACTGGGCCACACACATTACCCTCTGTAGCGCCTTGCGGTCAAATGCCGAGCAGTTGCCATACTAAGCTGTTGCAACACTCTGTGTTGGGGACATGGGGAAGGGGAATACTGTAATATTTACTATAGTTTAAAAAACGGTCTTGTTTTTACGGACTTGTCACTGGCATACTTTAACTGTTACTAGAAGACCTTTGCTTGTGAGAGATTATGTGAAAAGTAAGCTGGCTTTCTACAGCAAAAATAAATGTTACAAAGTGATTCAATATGTGATTTGTTTCCATTATTAGCAGCAGGATATGGTTAACTTGGAGTAAGCCAATGAGACCTTCTATGATGACACACAGCGTTAGTAACCACAGCAATTGGACATTGTTACACTGACCAGGAGAGTTGGTGTAACAATGCGCTATCCCTTTCTGCTACAGGTTTGACCATTGCCGTGTTGTTTTGTCTTACACTAGGTCACATGACTCTGAAGACTCTATTGAAGGCAACACACCGTCAGATGGTTTGGACAGCCTACACACTGGTTCAACACCAACAACACATTTAAGGTTGAAGGTACAGTCCACATCCCCTGTTGGAGTCAGACCCTCAATGAAACCTGGAGCCAGGGCCAGAACTACCAAGGGTCAAAATATTAAAGGTGCTCTCCTCTCCAATTCAACCAAACCAACAGAGCCACCCTTCATTGGAGACAGTTACTACAGCGAAGTCGCCCCACCTCAAACTGTGAGTTGAAGTTCCCCTATCTGAGCTGTTCCTGTTCTTTCACTTGATCTGCTTGGTGTGATTGTGGCCTACTTTAGAGACCTTAGAAGGGCTGTGATCTACGTGCAGACAATGTTGACTGATTTGGAGGACGTGCTGAGGGTTGCACTTTCAGTCTTATGGGTGGCTATGCATGGGGGAACTGTCAAAATAATGCCCCACACTGCTGTAATTAGGAAATTGGATACTCAGTCAGATGACATGGTTGATACTCAAGGTAACAAACAGATTATACAACCCAAAATGTAATTCATACAGCCATTTGATATGCTTTGGGCCTCTCCATGTTACATTGTGTGGAAATCGGACAGTTGTTTTGTCACATCTTTATATAGTACAGGTCTGTGTGGTACAGTGGGGGGGGAAAGTATTTGATCCCCTGCTGATTTTGTACGTTTGCCCACTGACAAAGAAATGATCAGTCTATAATTTGAATGGATGGTTTATTTGAACAGTGAGAGACAGAATAACAACAAAAATATCCAGAAAAACACATGTCAAAATGTTACATTTATTTGCATTTTAATGAGGGAAATAAGTATTTGACCCCCTGTCAATCAGAAAAATGTCTGGCTCCCAGGTGTCTTTTATACAGGTAACGAGCTGAGATTATGAGCACACTCTTAAAGGGAGTGCTCCTAACCGCAGCTTGTTACCTGTAAAAAAGACACCTGTCCACAGAAGCAATCAATCAATCAGATTCCAAACGCTCCACCATGGCCAAGACCAAAGAGCTCTTCAAGGATGTCAGGGACAAGATTGTAGACCTACACAAGGCTGGAATGGGCTACAAGACCATTGCCAAGCAGCTTGGTGAGAAGGTGACAACATTTGGTGCAATTATTCGCAAATGGAAGAAACACAAAAGAACTGTCAATATCCCTCGGCCTGGGGCTCCATTCAAGATCTCACCTCGTGGAGTTGCAATGATCATGAGAACGGTGAGGAATCATCCCAGAACTACACGGGAGGATCTTGTCAATGATCTTAAGGCAGCTGGGACCATAGTCACCAAGACAACAATTGGTAACACACTACGCCGTGAAGGACTGAAATCCTGCAGCGCCCGCAAGGTCCCCCTGCTCAAGAATACAGTGACAGGCCCATCTGAAGTCTGCCAATGAACATATAAATGACTGAGAGGACAACTGGTGAAAGTGTTGTGGTCAGATGAGACCAAAATGGAGCTCTTTGACATCGACTCAACTCGCCGTGTTTGGAGGAGGAAGAATGCTGCCTATGACCCCAAGAACACCATCTCTACCGGCAAACATGGAGGTGGAAACATTATGCTTTGGGGGTGTTTTTCTGCTAAGGGGACAGAACAACTTCACCGCATCAAAGGGGTAATGGACGCGGCCATGTACTGTCAAACCTTGGGTGAGAACCTCCTTACCTCAGCCAGGGCATTGAAAATTGGTCGTGGATGGGTATTCCAGCATGACAATGACCCAAAACACACGGCCAAGGCAACAAAGGAGTGGCTTAAGAAGAAGCACATTAAGGTCCTGGAGTGGCCAAGCCAGTCTCCAGACCTTAATCCCATACAAAATCTGTGGAGGGAGTTGAAGGTTCGAGTTGCCAAACGTCAGCCTCGAAACCTTAATGACTTGGAGAAGATCTGCAAAGAGGAGTGGGACAAAATCCCTCCTGAGGTGTGTGCAAACCTGGTGGCCAACTACAAGAAACATCTGACCTCTGTGATTGCCAACAAGGGTTTTGCCACCAAGTACTAAGTCATGTTTTGCAGAGGGGTCAAATGCTTATTTCCCTCATTAAAATGCAAATCATTTTATAACATTTTTGACATGCATTTTTCTGGATTTTTTTGTTGTTATTCTGTCTCTCACTGTTCAAATAAACCTACTATTAAAATGATAGACTGATCATTTCTTTGTAAGTGGGCAAACGTACAAAATCAGCAGGGGATCAAATACTTTTTTCCCCCCACTGTACAATTATACCACTAGTTCACTGTTCATCAGCCTTGACGCTTATGTTAATGGAATGATTTCATGTCCTACAAGGACGTTAGGTGTACGTGTGTGGGCGGGCGTGTGTGTGAGTGGATTCATTTCCATTAAATATGTGGTGGTGTTCTTTTTTGGCCACCTACCATGACAGGATATGAAGTCATATTACACATTCTCCCAGACGGTTTTATTTGCTCTACCTGCTTTGTGTCAACTCCATAGAACAATGTTGTAGCGTCATCCCATAAACTGCCAAGAAAAAGACAGACAAAATAAAGTTGTTACTCAAGACTTTCTTATAACATTGAACATTTCATATGAACCATTGCTGAGGTTTAAAAGCAAAACAGTCACTTCAGTTCAAGGATGTCTGCTTCCATTGATTACTGTTATTTTTCTTGTTAATGTGGACATAAAATGGTTGCAAAAGAGAGGAACTACTGGTGTTCTCTATATGGTGTTTTCTCAAAGAGTGTTTCTTTATGGTGTCTGGCATAAGACCGATCCACCCGTACGGACAGACAGCGGACGATAAAGGAATACCATATGGTTAAATTCTGTCGCCAAGACTCAGCTGCCCTTGCATGTCGTAATTGACTCCTAAGATTCCGTAACGCATGTCATAAGTTATATGACAAAATAAATGACACAATTACTGAATTAAAATTAGTCATTGCTGACATTATAATTAGATCATTGTAGTGCAATGTTTTTTATTGAGAACAAACAGAGGGTTTGGGGATGATACAGTGAGGTTGCATCCCAAATATCACCCTATGTATATAGCAAATAGGGTGCCATTTGGAACGTAGTCAATGAGTTTTCCACATGTTCTTCATAACCGTTATGTCTCTCCCCAAGAATTATAATTCTCCACATCCCTCTAGTCATTATGCAGCTCTTCCACTGTAGAACTTTAAATTACAAGAAACAGTTAATTACTTCCATTGAGAGTCATACAATTTATGCTGTTGCAAAGTCTGTCAACTGGAACAAATATTGCTGGCGTTGTTATGTGCTGCTATGTAATGATAACCATGAATTTGAGTTGTGACTGTGTTTTGGTGTCGTGTCCCTTACTATAAAACTAAAACACAGGAAGTGTGTAGTCTCACAGTAGGAATGCAGATTTAGGTTCAGTTTAGCCTTTTAGATCATAATGCACATGGACGGGTTTTAAAGATGGTCTGAGATGTACTCATAATGGATTCAACAGGAACTTTCAGAGTCTTCAATAAGAAGACTGTTTTTTTCCCCTGCAGGACTGTCCAAACAGTATTCGTAGCAGGGTTCCCCAGACAGACTTTGGGGTGAGGTATCTGGGCAGGATCCCTGTCCTCCAGTGGGCCAAGCATGCCACTCCAGAACAGTACCAGCGCCTCAAACTGTACCCAGGGGCTCACGGCTGGGGAAACCTTGACATTGACAGTAAGTACTTTCAATACATGTTGACATGTGACCGTTGTTTCAATGCATTACTTCACACCAATGCTTGGACAAGTCATGTTAATATTAATAGTTACAGCAACGACTACAAATAATATAGTTACACAACATTGGCTACAGTAAGACAGACAGTCCGTGGTGTTGGCGTTAATGTGGGTGACTAACACACAATGTGGCCATTGTCTAGCTGCAGTCCCCTTTGCTCCAGCTGCAGTCCCATTTGCTCCATGGCCAACACAATAAAGATTGTACATGGGTTCAGAGATAGGACATACAACCCTTTATGGTCAGTCAATAGGACATCTGTACCTCTTTACAGATACACTACTGTTCAAAAGTTTGGGTTCACTTAGAAATGTCCTTGTTTCTGAAAGAAAAGCTACTTTTTTGTCCATTTAAAGTAACATCAAATTGATCAGAAATACAGTGTAGATGTTGTTAATGTTGTAAATTACTATAGTAGCTGGAAATGGCAGATTTCTTTAATGGAATATCTACATAGGTGTACAGAGGCCCATTATCAACAACCATCACTCCTGTGTTCCAATGGCACATTGTGTTAGCTAATCCAAGTTTATCATTTTAAAGGCTAATTGATCATTAGAAAACCCTTTTGCAATTATGTTAGCACAGCTGAAAACTGTTGTGCTAATTAAAGAATCAATAAACCTGGCCTTCTTTAGACTAGTTGAGTATCTGTAGCATCAGCATTTGTGGGTTCGATTACAGGCTCAAAATGGTCAGAAACAAAGAACTTTCTTCTGAAACTCGTCAGTCTATTCTTGTTCTGAGAAATTAAGGCTATTCCATGCGAGAAATTGCCAAGAAACTGAAGATGTCGTGCAACGCTGTGTACTACTCCCTTCACAGAACAGTGCAAACTGGCTCTAACCAGAATAGAAAGAGGAGCGGGAGGCCCCGGTGCACAATTGAGCAAGAGGACAAGTACATTAGAGTGTCTAGTTTGAGAAACAGACGCCTCATAAGTCCTCAACTGGCAGCTTCATTAAATAGTACCCACAAAACACCAATCTCAACATCAACAGTGAAGAGGCGACTCCGGGATGCTGGCCTTCTAGGCAGAGTTCCTCTGTCCAGTGTCTGTGTTCTTTTGCCCATCTTCGTCTTTTCTTTTAATTGGCCAGTCTGAGATATGGCTTTTTCTTTGCAACTCTGCCCCTAGAAGGCCAGCATCCCAGTCGCCTCTTCACTGTTGACGTTGAGACTGGTGTTTTGCGGGTACTATTTAATGAAGCTGCCAGTTGAGGACTTGTGAGGCGTCTGTTTCTGTTTCTTGTGAGGCGTCTGTACATGCAAATCTCTTAGCTCAGATCTAGAAGAGTAAATGATGGAACCATTCCACTGTGTTCACCCCATAGACTGTACAAATAAAGATTTACCCACACCTTGCCTCAGGCCCCATCTGGTGTTTCGCAGCTATTGGGACAACAAGACACATTCAGTTGAATGTGTAAGAATCGTCCATTGGGTGATTTGCATTAGACAAAGATCTTTGGCAGAGAACCATAGATTGGCTCCCTTTATGCATATATTTTTTTTTTACTTTGGAATGCATTTATTGCCACGAGCAAGGCTTTTTATTTGGGACTGTGTGGGGATTAAACCTGCCAATAATTCTAAAATGAATCTCAGAGGTCTTTGTAAAAAATGAAAATGAAATGTTTTTTTATTTTGTTGTGCAAACAGCTCTGGTGTCGACCCTGTCTGTTCTCAACACCTGGGCCAACTGGCACATGTTTGATGACTGGGATCTTCGTAGCAACGGCTCGCAGTGTGTCTGCTGTGCTGTCGTGGGCAATGGAGGGATTCTAAAGGATTCAAAGAAGGGCCGGGAAATTGACCAACATGACTATGTCTTCAGGTGAGAGACACCTTTCTCGACCTTGTTTAGTCTTGACTCCCTCAATATCCTATGAACGAGGTTAGACCATCTTAGGTTTTTAAAACTTTTCATTCTACAGGTTCCTTGTAATGAGCATTACCACGTTAATGTGACAGTTGGCATTTTGTCAATCAGGATGGTCCATTCAAGGGCTCCTTACAATGAGGCATGTATCTGGTTGCTGTGGTTACCAAAGGGTCTAAGTGGTCATTTATTTTCCAACGGTCACTGATAGTGTTCATGTTCATTCATGCTACTGTTCTAATTGATCATTGATAATTTTCCTGTGTTCTAATTGGTCATTGACAGTGTTCTGTTCCGTACCTCTGTTGTGATTCCAGGACCAACGGAGCTGTGATTAAGGGCTTTGAGCAGGATGTGGGCTCTAGAACATCCCTCTACACGTTCTCCACCAACACCCTCCGTAACTCCATGAAGAGCTACGCCGGAGTGGGCTACAGAGGGCCCCCGCTCTCTGAGGTGAGACCTTCCATGATGTTGGTGGTTCACGATGAAATTGACTCACTGGGAATAAACATCATTTGTGGAATAAAATGTATTAATTCACTAATTAATCCATCCATTCTTTTCATTCATTCAAAGACAAACGCTTTATAGTCTGATTGTATTCACCTCTCTCTCTCTCCCCCCCATCTATCCTGTAGGAGACTAGGTATGTCTTCCTGCCAGACCATGACAGAGATTATCTGCTGATGAAAGCAGCCGCCACACACACTCCAGTAGAGAGAGGACCAGAGAAGAGCAAAACGTAAGATGTGGCATGGGTTCACATCCATGGAGACAGTTTTGATTTCATTCCCCACACAGCATCCATGTGGACTGCCACTGTAATTGAACACCCTCAATGTCCCCAAGTATTCCTTATTTATTTACAAATGTGTCTTGTATACTGTTAGCCATATTGATATTTCTTTGTGCAGCTTGTGAATAGAGGCCTTTATTTTTTTTCCTACCTCAGGCCACCCACATACTTTGGAAAAAATGTGAGTGTAGAAAAGTTCAAGATGTACCATCCAGATTTCATACGTTACATCAGAAACAGGTGAGTAAAAGAGGGGGAAATAAGTGAGTTATCTTTGTGCTATCTTTTGGGCTTCCGTGTGGCGCAGCGGTCTAAGGAACAGCATCTCAGTGCAAGAGACATCACTACAGTCCCTTGTTCAAATCCAGACTGTATCACAACCGGCTGTGATTGGGAGTCCCATAGGGCGGCGCACAATTGACCCAGCGTCATCCGGGTTTGGCCGGCGTAGGCCATCATTGTAAATAAGAATTTGTTCTTAACTGACATGCCTAGTTAAATAATAATCTTTAGGATAGTTGTTGTGACTCATCAGAATCACACCAGAGCTCTGATTACACACACCTGGACATATAAACTCCTTTTGAAATGTGAAACTCAAGTGTTTTGGGTGGCTAGACCAAGCACTCTTCTCACAATGGCTAAATAGGACCATCTGACGAGGAGGTGGTTCAAAATATATATGAATCTAACTCACCGTGCATGTCGAGTGCCAGTGCCACCAACCCAAGGGTCACGTAATTAGAATGATATCTAAATGAATGAACCATGTCAGGCTTCCATCAGGATATAGTGTGACTCTGTTTCGGTGGATACTGAAAAGGACAAGTTTTGTATATCGTTAGCTCTCCTCACAACAAGGAAAAGGTGGTAGCTAGGAGTGGTCTGTCCAACACCTTTTCTCCAACAAGGTCATTTTAGGATAGAAAAGGATCAACTTTATTGTACCTGAGAATATTTTCTCTGACACTATTTTAATATTTAGTTTGAAGTAAATATGTGCACCTGCAGTGTGGTTGTTAAATGGTTTTCATGTTCTGAGTAGGTTCCTCCGAGGCCATGCCATGCAGACCAAATACAAGAACATATACCGTCCATCAACAGGTGCTGTGATGCTGCTGGCTGCTATGCACACCTGTGACCAGGTACGGTATGAGCTACCACAGCCACTAAACAGTAATTGCAACACTTCATATTTGAACAAGACAAGACCGGTTATGACCACTGACAGTAAAAGCACAAGGTAAACTGTAACTGCAACACGTTGTATTAGTTAGTTACGACCATGTACAGTAAAAGGGCTCCCAACTGGGGCAGCAGTCTAAGGCACTGCATCTCAGTGCTAGAGGAGTCACTACAGACCCTGGTTTGATTCCAGGCGCTATCATAACCGTCCGTGATTGGGAGTCCCAAAGGGTGGCGCACAATTGGCCCAGCGTCGTCTGGGTTAGGGTTTGGCAGGGGTAGGCCGTCATTGTAAATAAGAATTTGTTATTAACTGACATACCCAGTTAAATAAAAAATCTTAAAGCACAAGGTAAACCGTGACTTTGTATTAGTTAGTTATGACCATGTACAGCAAAGCACAAGGTAAACAGTAATGTTATATTAGTTAGTTATGACCATGTACAGCAAAAGCACAAGGTAAACAGTAATGTTATATTAGTTAGTTATGACCATGTACAGTAAAAGCACAAGATGACAACTAGTGATGTGGTGGTAAAAGAATTGGTTGGTAAACTCTGATCGCCGGTCACGGTGAAAAAAGTTAAGCTCCCTTTACTTTCAATGCATTTTTCCGTAAAAGATGGGTAAACTGTTTGGCAAAATAAAAAGGTGGATAAACTGCATTTTTACCCTCCACTACACCATTGATTACGACTCCCTGGACATGACTGCACTTGCCTTGCGGATTAACAGTACTTACTCTGGCCCTGATAGCCTTCAATTAGACCTGCAGCATGCCGCTCAGATCCCTAATGAAAGCAAAGGTCCATAAGGTAATCATTGTGCTTGAGTTGTGAAACACTTGACAACAAGACGGTGACTGCAACAACTAACCTATCCCCCCCCTTTCCTGTCTCTCTCTCTCTCGCTCTCTGTCTGTGTGCATGTTGAAAACAGGTGAGCGCGTACGGCTTCATGACTCCAGACTATAAAAACTACTCTGACCACTACTATGACAGCAGATATCACCCTGTGGGGTTCTTCATCAACCATGACCTGAAGATGGAGATGACACTGTGGCAGCAGCTCCACCAGGCAGGCCTCATCACGCTCTACATGCACCAGTGATCTCAGGAACTAACTCACTCCAGGTCACTATAGCAACGACCACATTAATGACATAAGTCTGGTAATGACTCCGTCTCCACCACTGGCTCCCAAGGTTTGCCAACCCCCAGTAAACTAACTTACCCGTAGCTGTTGCAACTATGAGATTTATAGAAAAATTACTCCACGCCTGACTTTGTCATTGCCTGCCATGTTGGAGGTTAGCCAATACTTCTGAGAAAATGGTCTCCATGGAGACGGGCTTAGCCTATCCTCTTGAGACGTCTATAACAGGGTGGAGGCTGGTTGCCAGGGAGACAGTCATAGACTGTTGCTGACACTTGCTGAGATACCAGGAAAACGGACAGATTATTTTCATTCTGGGCAAAGATTGTTTTAGACTGCACAGCTGAAGATTTTATCAATGAATCATTTTGGACATATTTTACCAAATAATATTTATTAGCCTTTTTATATTATTTTAAGACCTTTTTTAGTATTTTTAAACCATTTCAGACAGTCAGCTTTTGTGGGTCTTAGTCAGACGGATGTTTCAAAGATCACTGCCCTAAATACTTTCGCACAGCACTGCCGGCAGTAGTCATGGTCTATTCTGATAAGTAGTCAGATTATTTTCACATGATATTACTATGTTTCTGTGTGGAGTCAGTGTAGTAGTGGGTCAACAGACAACTCAAATGTTTGACCAAAGCAAAGCTGAGGGGAGAAAATAACATTTTTTTTTTTGAAAAGTTAATTTTTTATGAAATATGTTTTTAAAATGTATTTTACTTTCACACTTTAAAAAATTATAATGATACAAGTTTCCTTATTAATATGAGAGAGCAATGCTACATAGACAAGATCTTTTACCCTCCCTCTACCTTTCTCACTCATCATTATTCACAATTCATTCAGGATTATCTGTAATCATGGTAGCATCCACATTAATGTAGAAGTGTTTAGAAACATATGCTATTCTTATTTATAATAAAAGTGACTCTATTGGGCACAAAATAATCTGAAACACTACCAAAACTAACTGCAAATGCATCCAACAAGTTTGTAGAGTCACATGCTTGATGTAGTCATTGCGTGCTAGGAATATGGGACCAAATATTAAACTTTTACCACTTTATTTATAAGAATCTTTAGGGTTGTCAATAATTTTGACCCCTACCTTTTTGAGAGATAGAAAGTATTACTTGTTAAACAAAATCTGAGCAATTGTAAGTATAAAATATAATTCTCCCATTTTCTTGCATACATTATCGATCCGTATTTTAATTATTTATTTTACACAGTCGTTATTGCTCATCTTTTTTAAGGGTGTCAATAATTTCGGACCCCACTGTATGTTGACAAGGGATAGGGCTGTTGCTGCTGGGCCGGCCACCTACTTAAAATACCCTCTACCCTCCCTCACTGCCCTAAATACTTTCGCACAGCACTGCCGGCAGTAGTCATGGTCTATTCTGATAAGTAGTCAGATTATTTTCACATGATATTACTATGTTTCTGTGTGGAGTCAGTGTATTAGTGGGTCAACAGACAACTCAAATGTTTGACCAAAGCAAAGCTGAGGGGAGAAAATAACATATATATTTTTTGTTTTGAAAAGTTTATTTTTTATGAAATATGTTTTTAAAATGTATTTTACTTTCACACTTTAAAAAATTATAATGATACAAGTTTCCTTATTAATATGAGAGAGCAATGCTACATAGACAAGAACTGTATTTCTTTTTCATACTACCACCAGTGTGTGCCTTAATGTGAATCTCAATCTTTTGTCTGCAAAATGAGTTGTCGTTGAGGTAACTGGGGAAACTATTTGAAGTGAAGGAAGATGTTTCCACAACAACTCCAAAAGGACACTGTCAGTGGCCTTTCTCTTCGGGCACTCGCTCCCAGGACATGAATGGATGTTTCCAAGGATCTCCTGGAAAATTGGAGTATGTGTGGCTGGACTAGACAATAGAGCACCTGGACTTCTCAAAGCTAGCTCAGGGCTGGATTCGTTAGGTACCAAACAGAAGAAAATGGACTGAAACAAGGAAGGACTACTTCAACTCCTCCAAAAAATAAACATTTATTTTAGTTTTCCGTTGCAAAGCATTTTGCTATGCTGTGTCCTAATGAGCACGACCCAGAATGAATAGTGACAAAGGTCACAGAAGTATCATTGTTTCTGCTGAATATTTATGCCTGATGAATGAGGTCATTCAGGACCTGAGAAGAACATTAGATTAATCTGATCACTGTGACCATAGAGTTGATCTCTGACTGAGACTTTGCATGCTCACCTCCACATGGGAAGTGGACATGCATGTGGAAAATGGTAACACCTACCAAGGCTCACTCTACATGTGCATAAAATATATGTGGTGCAGGGTAAAGAAACCAAAGACACTACAACAGTTTTAGAATAACAATCCTTTAACAATGACATTAAATGGTTCAGGCTTTCCTCTACGGAAGACTCACATCAGACATTACTTTTCAATATGTACAGAAGATGTGGTAAACGTTTTGTTGTTGTTGATGGAGTTCATTAACAGGGGGAATTGGGTTGAGGGGGAGTTCCTCCGTAATGCAATTTTTAGAGTGGATGTTTTTAATGTAATTGAAATCTATAAAGAAATTGAGAATTAAAGTTTGTATGTCTTCTATTTCTATTTTGATAGAATGTCATGTTAGTAATCTGAACATAATTAATGCACCTCCTAATAGGCTGTTAGGAAAAGCAGATTAGGAACACACACCACCATCGAGCAGTTTTGTATTAAGGCTTTAACAGCCTGCACAGTGCCCTCAAAGTATCCACACCCCTTGACTTTTTCCACATGTTGTGTTACAAGTGGGATTAAAATAGATTTTGTCAACAATCTATACAAAATACTTTGATGTGGAAGAAAAATTTGAACATTTGTTAAAAAAAAGTAAAAAATAGCACTAATGTATCTTGATTTGGATAAGTATTCAACCCCCTGAGTCGATGTTAGAAACACCTTTGGCAGTGATTACCGCTGTGAGTCTTTCTGGGTAAGTCTCTAAGAGCTTTTCTCACCTGGATTGTGCAATATTTGCCCATTTATTATTTTCTGAATTCTTCAAGCTCTGTCAAATTGATTGTTTATCATTGCTGACAACCATTTTCAGGTCTTTCCATAGATTTTCAAGCCAATTTAAGTCAAAACTGTAACTCGGCCACTCAGGAACATTCTGTCTTCTTGGTAAGCAACCAGTGTAGATTTGGCCTTGTGTTTTAGGTTATTTTCCTGCTGAAAGGTGAATTCATATCCCAGTGTCTGGTGGAAAGCAGACTGAACCAGATTTTCCTCTAGGATTTTGCCTGTGCTTAGCTTCATTCTGTTTATTTTTTTATCCTGAAAAACTCCCCAGTCCTTAACGATTACAAGCATACACATAACTTCATGCAGCCACCACTATGCTTGAAAATATGGAGAGTGGTACTCAGTAATGTACTGGGTTTGCCCAAACATAACAGTATGTGTTCAGGACAAAAAGTTAATTACCTTTGTCAAATATTTTGCAGTATTACTTTAGTGCTTTGTTGCAAAGAGGACGCATGTTTTGGAATATTTTTTATTCTGTACAGGCTTCCTTCTTTTCACTCTGTCAATTAAGTTAGTAATGTGGATTAACTACAATGTTGTTGATCTATCCTCAGTTTTCTCCTATCACAGCCATTAAACTCATGGTGAAATATTTGAGCAGATTCCTTCCTCTACGTCAGCTGAGTGAGGAAGGAAGCCTGTATCTTTGTAGTGACTGGGTGTATTGATACACCATCCAAAGGGTAGTTAATAACTTCACCCTGCTCACAGGATTATTCAATGTCTGCTTTATTTTTATTTGTACCCATCTACCAATAGGTGCCCTTACCAATTGGTGCCCTTCTTTGTTGGAAAACCTCCCTGGTCTTTGTGGTTTGGAGGTTAGTTAACACAGTGTCCAAAGAAGGGCCAGATGTATACAGAATGGTGTTGTCTGCGTAGAGGTGGATCAAAGAATCTCCAGCAACAAGAGCGACATCATTGATGTATACAGAGAAGAGAGTCGGCCCGAGAATTGAACCCTGTGGCACCCCCATAGAGACTGCCAGAGGTCCGGACAACAGGCCCTCCGATTTGACACACTGAACTCTGTCTGAGAAGTAGTTGGTGAACCAGGCGAGGCAATCATTTGAGAAACCAAGGCTGTTGAGTCTGCCAATAAGAATATTGTGATTGACAGAGTCGAAAGTCTTGGCCAGGTCGATGAATACGGCTGCACAGTAATGTCTCTTATCGATGGCGGTTATGATATCGTTTAGGACCTTGAGCGTGGCTGAGGTGCACCCATGACCAGCTCTGAAACCAGATTGCATAGCGGAGAAGGTACGGTGGGATTCGAAATAGTCGGTAATCTGTTTGTTAACTTGGCTTTTGAAGACCTTAGAAAGGCAGGGTAGGATAGATATAGGTCTGTAGCAGTTTGGGTCTAGAGTGTCTCCCCCTTTGAAGAGGGGGATGACCGCAGCAGCTTTCCAATCTTTGGGGATCTCTGACAATACGAAAGAGAGGTTGAACAGGCTAGTAATAGGGGTTGCAACAATTTCAGCAGGTAATTTTAAAAAGAGAGGGTCCAGATTCTCTAGCCCGGCTGATTTGTAGGGGTCCAGATTTTGCAGCTCTTTCAGAACATCAGCTATCTGGATTTGGGTGAATGAGAAATGGGGAAGGCTTGGGCGAGTTGCTGTGGGGGGTGGAGGGCTGTTGATCGTGGTAGGGGTAGCCAGGTGGAAAGCATGGCCAGCCGTAGAGAAATGCTTATTGAAATTCTCAATTATAGTGGATTTATCGGTGGTGACAGTGTTTCCTAGCCTCAGTGCTGTGGGGAGCTGGGAGGAGGTGCTCTTATTCTCCATGGACTTTACAGTGTCCCAGAACGTTTTTGAGTTTGTGCTACAGGATGCAAATTTCCGCTTGAAAAAGCTAGCCTTAGCTTTCCTAACTGCCTGTGTATATTTGTTCCTAACTTCCCTGAAAATAAGAATATCACAGGGGCTATTCGATACTAATGCAGAATGCCACAGGATGTTTTTGTGCTGGTCAAGGGCAGTCAGGTCTGGAGAGAACCAAGGGTTATATCTGTTCCTGGTTGTACATTTTTTGAATGGGGCATGTTTATTTAAGATGGTGAGGAAGGCACCTTTAAAGAATAACCAGGCATCCTCTAATGATGGGATGAGGCCAATATCCTTCCAGGATACCCGGGCCAGGTCGATTAGAAAGGCCTGCTCGCTGAAGTGTTTTAGGGAGCGTTTGACAGTGATGAGGGGTGGTCGTTTGACCGCAGACCCATTACGGATTCAGGCAATGAGGCAGTGATCTCTGAGATCTTGGTTGAAAACAGCAGAGGTGTATTTGGAGGGCAAGTTGGTTAGGATGATATCTATGAGGGTGCCCATGTTTACAGATTTGGGGTTGTACCTGGTGTGTTCATTGAAAATTTGTGTGAGATTGAAGGCATCAAGCTTAGATTGTAGGATGGCCGGGGTGTTAAGCATGTCACAGTTTAGATCACCTAGCAGCACAAGCTCTGAAGATAGATGGGGGGCAATGAATTCACATATGGTGTCCAGGGCACAGCTGGGGGCAGAGGGTGGTCTATAGCAAGTGGCAATGGTGGAGGCTCGAATTGTTTGGGTACAGACCTGGATAGTAAGACAGAACTCTGCAGGCTATCTCTGCACTAGATTGCAACACCGCCCCCTTTGGCAGTTCTATCTTGTCGTTATAGTTAGGGATGGAAATTTCAGGGTTTTTGGTGGTCTTCCTAAGCCAGGATTCAGACACGGCTAGGACATACAGGTTGGCAGAGTGTGTGCTAAAGCAGTGAATAAAACAAACGTTGAACACTTTTGAACTCTTTGAACACTTTCAAATGATGGGGTATTGTGTGTAAGGTAGTGGAAAAAAGAGCAATTTAATCCATTTTAAATTCAGGCTGTAACAATAAAATGTGGAATAAGTCAAGGGGTGTGAATACTTTCCGAAAGCATAGATTTGATGTAGAGTTTGTCTTCAGCTTGGTTGGTTCGGGTACATTGTGTTTTGTCTTGGCGTCCTACCTGTGAGAATATACTACCCTGATCACGTGAAAACCATGCCCTTTAATCTTTAATCCACTGTTAACAAATGTGTTCTGTACAGACAAGATAAGTCTGGGTATAAAGTACACTAATGTGGTCACACTGCTGTTTTCTCTCTGCTCCCAAATGGCTAATATCATGACGCAAACACAAAGTACAATACACACAGGAGAAATCACGGCACTTGAGAAAGTATTACACCAGTACTACAGTTTCCTCATTCTTTTTGGAGGTGAGAAAATAATAGCCACCCATGTAGTCAACCCTGGCCTTTTCTCATTTGGGCAAAAGTCCGTTCTCCACACTCTCTCCTCCGTCCCCTCTTCTCCGTGACCCAGAAACCGAGTGATCTTTAGATGTCAATTTGTTAGTAGGCGAACGGAAGAGTGTGCCCCACTCCTCGATAGCCACCTTTCATCGCTTTTGTTTTGTCTGAGAAGTAAAGCATTCACACATTTAAAAAGGAGCCTTATCTGACCTCTACTTCCTGGGTTTCTTCTCCAGCTTGACCATGTCGGAGAACTCTGGAGTAGAGTCAGGAGGAGGAGAGGAATAACATTGTGTAACTGACCATCTGGGTCTGTGACAGAGTTGTCTAGTGGTGGTTTGAAACACAGCCAACAGGGAGAGATCTGTCTCAGCAAGAGTCATGTATTACACTTCAGCAACAGTGTCTGCCAAATGTTAAACGTCTGGCAGCTGGAGGTGGTGTAGTGCAGCGTGAGAACCCGGACAGGGTGCAAATTAATACAGGGTGTATTCAAATGAGTAAAGATTGTCCTGTCTATGCAGGTTAGGGAAAGTCAAGCCTTGAGTTCTGCTGTTTGTTTTCTCCCCCCCCCCCCCCCCACTCCAACAATCATTAAACTCCCACCAGCCAGCTACAATACCATTCAACGGTTGTGGTTACTCATTACAGTACCTAATATCCAATCCATCAAGTTTCACATTTGTTGTGATACCAGGTTTGCATGTGATCAAGTGACGTTTTTGTGACTTACAGAATATAACTAGGTAACCTTTATACCTGCTTAAGATGTTTGTCCATGAGTAATATACTTTGTTTGTTGTATTGACCATAAGTCTGAACATGGCCCTGTGAACAGCTGCCATCTGCTGACCTCTAGTGGCAGAGAGAGAGAGAGTTAGTCGCACCAAGTGTAGAGATTACTAGTGATTGAGAAGTCTTACAAAACCTGTGCTGAAAAAGTAAGTGAAATTGTATTAGCATGTGATAGCAATGTTAGTTGACTAAAACCAGTGGCACACAAAGTCCAAATGCATATGGTACGCTCTTTACAGCACATGGCAATCCATAGGGAGTGCCTCCTCTCTTTGAAGCCCTGACTGTCTAATAACCCTGGCCTACATACAGTATGTTCTGGAGAAAAATAACAACATCCACCTCTCTGTTGCAAGGAAGATAGTGCTTGAAGTGCAAATGATAGATTGGATGAGGAGACAAGGACTGTGTGTTAGAAGAATGATGAAACATACCGAAATCATCAGTTCTTGCTAATGTTGAGTTGCCCAGCCCCAGACTGAAGTGTTTGTCTCGCTCTCTCGCACACGCGCTCTCTCTCTCTTTCGCTGGAAACATATGTTTCCCATGCCAAGACAATAAACAATCAGTAAACATTGCATGCACAAAAGTTTTAAAATAATATTGATATTTAAAATGTTATTATTGGCTATGTGCAAATAGTTGAAGTGTGAAAGGGAAAATAAACAGATGTATATAGGTTGTATTGCTGCTGTGATTGCACACTGCGGTATTTCGCCTAACAGAAATGGGAGTTTATCAATGTTTTGTTTGTTTTCAAATTCTTTGTGTGTCTGTGGGAATAATGTGCCTAATGTGGTCATACAGTTGGCTGGAGGTTAGGAAGTCCTCTCTCAATGACCAGGCTATGCTCACTGACTCTGCAATTAGTCAAGGATTCTCTTCATTTGCGGTCAATCACAGTGTTCAGGTATTCTTCCTCTGTGTAGTCTCCATTTAGGGCCAGATAGCATTCCAATTTGCTCTGTTTTTTAACAGGTCTTTTCTGGACTTTGATAACTAGTGGATATAGTCATATTTCTTGTTTGCGGTTTTGCGTTGTACACTAAGTATATTTTTTGCAGAATTCTACATGCCGAGTCTCAATTGGGTTTGTCTCATTTAAATGAATTCTTGGTTGGTGAGTAGACCCCAGATCTCACAACCATAGAGGGCAATGGGTTCGATAACTGATTGAAGTATTTTTAGCCAGATCCTAATTGGGATGTTGAGTTTTATGTTCCTTTTGATAGCATAGAAGGCCTTTCTTGCCTTGTCTCTTAGATAGTTAACATCCTTGTGGAAGTTACCTGTGGTGGTGATGTTTAGGCCGAGGTAGCTCTAGGGCAACAGTATCTAGATCATTTGAATTTGTTGTCTTGGCTACTGGACCTTTTTTGGAACACCATTATTTTAGTCTTAATGAGATTCACTGTCAGGGCCCAAGTTTGACAGGTATGTGCAGAAGATCTAGTTGCTGCTGTAGGCCATCCTACGTTGGGGCCAGAAGCACCAAATCATCTGCAAACAGTAGACGTTTGATTTCTGAGTCCAGTAAAGAGTTCCAAACCTGGGTGAGGTCGGATGCTGCAGACTGTATAGGAAGAGAGGTAGGAGATGCAGTCTTGAAAAAATAATTCAATTTCAAATCATTTGTTGGTAACAATTTAGTATCTTACTGTAATAGTTTTTAATTCAAATGGTAACATACTAAAATACCAAGAATTTTGCTAGTACTGTCTGGGAATGGTCTGAGTGAGGAACTGAAAATGGAAAATTAGCTCTAATTGGTAGAGAGGTTTGGAACTCTTTGTTATTGGTATATTAAAACATCCCGTCTGCTGATATCACCCATGCAAATCCTGCTGATTAGAATGTCCTGTATAGACTATACTTTCAACCACAATCAGGAAATAACATCGATCAAATGTATTCACTCTTTTACAGTATAATACAAACAGAATTGTGACTGCACTGGACAGTTCTGTTACATAACATTAACCTTTATGGATATACTTCCCTAAAATGAATATAACATGAGTTATGAATATAATAATAATAATAATAATAATAACAATAATAATAATAACAATAATAATAACAATAATACATAGATTTTATATAGAGTTTTCAATGATCCAAGTACATATTTGCGTGAGTCTATTCATCATCGCATACATTACCAACTGTTACGACTGAAAATGCATTACATGTAAATTCTTTGAGAGGGAGAGAGAAAGAGGCTTTCTGTAGCAAAAAATATATACAGTTGAAGTCGGAGGTTTACATACACCTCAGCCAAATACATTTAAACTCAGTTTTTCACAATTCCTGACATTTAATCCTAGTAAAAATTCCCTGTCTTAAGACAGTTACGATCACCACTTTATTTTCAAATCAAATAAATGTTTATTGGTCACATACACATGTTAGCAGATGTTAATGCGAGTGTAGCGAAATGTTTGTGCTTCTAGTTCCAACCGTGCAGTAATATCTAACAAGTAATCTAACCTGAATGTGAAATGTCAGAATAATAGTAGAGAGAGTGATTTATTTCAGCTTTAATTTCTTTCATCACATCCCCAGTAGGTCAGAAGTTTAAATACACTCAATTAGTATTGAGTGTTTGTAACTGAGTCAGGTTTGTAGGCCTCTTTGCTCGCACACGCTTTTTCAGTTCTGCCCACAAAGTTTCTATAGGATTGAGGTCAGGGCTTTGTGATGGCCACTCCAATACCTTGACTTTGTTGTCCTTAAGACATTTTGCCACAACTTTGGAAGTATGCTTGGGGTCTTTGTCCATTTGGAAGACCCATTGCAACCAAGCTTTAACTTCCTGACTGATGTCTTGAGATGCTGCTTCAATATATCCACATCATTTTCCTCCCTCATGATGCCATCTATTTTGTGAAGTGCACCAGTCCCTCCTGCAGCAAAGCACCCCCACAACATGATGCTGCCATCCCCGTGCTTCATGGTTGGGATGGTGTTCTTCGGCATGCAAGCCTGCCCCTTTTTCCTCCAAACACAATGATGGTCATTATGACCAAACAGTTCTATTTTTGTTTCATCAGACCAGAGGACATTTCTTCAAAAAGTACGATCTTTGTCCCCATGTGCAGTTGCAAACCGTAGTCTGGCTTTTTTCTGGCGGTTTTGAAGCAGTGGCTTCTTCCTTGCTGAGCGGCCTTTCAGGTTATGTCCATATAGGACTCGTTTAACTGTGGATATTGATACTTTTGTACCTGTTTCCTCCAGCATCTTTACAAGGATTGTTCTGGGATTGATTTGCACTTTTCGCACCGAAGTACGTTCATCTCTAGGAGACAGAACACGTCTCCTTCCTGAGCGGTATGACGGCTGGTGTTTATACTTGCGATGGTGTTTATACTTGCGTACTGTTGTTTGTACAGATGAACGTGGTACCTTCAGGTGTTTGGAAATTGCTCCCAAGGCTGAAACAGACTTGTGGAGGTTTACAATTTGTTTTTCTGAGGTCTTGGCTGAGTTATTTTGATTTTCCCATGATGTCAACCAAAGAGGCACTGAGTTTGAAAGTAGGCCTTGAAATATATCCACTGGTACTCAAATGATGTCAATTAGCCTATCAGAAGCTTCTAAAGCCATGATATCATTTTCTGGAATTTTCCATGCTGTTTAAAGGCACAGTCAACTTAGTGTATGTAAACTTCTGACCCACTAGAATTGTGATACAGTGGATTATAAGTGAAATAATCTGTCTGTAAACAATTGTTGGAAAAATTATTTGTCATGCACAAAGTGGATGTCCTAACCAACTTGCCAAAACTATAGTTTGTTAACAAGAAATTTGTGGAGTGGTTGAGAAACGAGTTTTAATGACTCCAACCTAAGTGTATGTAAACTTCCCACTTCAACTGTAGCTGTGTGTTCCGTGTGCTCTGTCATTGGATTGTACCAGGCTGTATCTATGTATACAGAGGCGAGGTATGTTGTGTATCACTGTCTACCGTTCCGGTCTGTCTCAGATTTTTATTCATTTTTTATTGTTATTTACCCTTTATTTAACTAGGCAAATCAGTTAAGAACAAATTCTTATTTACAATGACGGCCTACGCCGGCCAAACCCGGACGATACTGGGCCAATTGTGCGCCGCCCTATGGGACTCCCAATTATGCCGTATGTGATACAGCCTGATACACATCAGATCCCAGAGATAGAGACCCCCTGTTGGGCTCAGATCCGTTAAAGTAGCTTGCTGTGATCTGGACCACTGCACACAGACACACTAAACCCAGCCTCCATCCCAAATGGCACACTATGGGCCCTGGTCAAAAGTAATGCACTGTATAGGGATTTTGGTGCCATATGGCTTCAATAAAGGTACCATCTGGATGATATTTTTTCAAAATTGCGGTTCCATTGCTTGTTTTAGTGTACAGATATAGATTCCCCGATCCCAGAAAAGCACCTTTTTAAGTATTTAATGTACTCCTGGTATATTTAAACAAGAAGGCCTGAGGGGGAGTGGTATATGGCCCACAAACCACGACTAAGGGCTGTTCTTAGGCACAATGCAACGCAGAATGCCTGGACACAGCCCTTAGCCGTGGTATGTGGGCCATATACCACAAACCCCTGCGGTGCCTTAGTGCTATTATAAACTGGTTAGCAACGTATTTAGAACAGTTGAATCCAAGATGGCATAGCAGTCAGACATCTTTGTCCTGTCGTGTCCCTTGTATATATCTTTTTCCATCTTTTTCTTCGCATATCTTTTTAAAATATTTTCCTAAACCTCAACTTCTAAATACTCTCCTGCAACCCGCCTCACCCAATGTGGTGTGGATCTGTTCTTTTTTTTTCTAAAGTATTTCTATTTACTTCGGATCTGGAATCCCTCAACTGAAGCTAGCCAGCTAACTACCTACCAGCTATCAGTCAGCAAACCATTGCTAGCGGTCATCAGCTAACCTTTAGCTCAGAAAGCTCTCGCCAGTTCGAACAACGTGACTCAAACCAGAGCATAACGGACCTATTATTATTTTATATATCCCCCCCATATCCCCGGATTCCTACCGCAAACTCTGAACATTTTCATCTGGATCTTCGCAACTAGCTAACCGCAATCCCGGGTGACTACTCCTGGCTAGCGTTTCCATCCCGGAGCAAGCACCAATTAGCCTGAAGCGAGCCCGGCTAGGGCTCCTGTGCTACCACCGAAGCCCACTCCTGGGCTACAATATCCGGATCTCTTCTACTGCCGGTACGGGGCACGGAACCCCGCCGATCCTCTACGACTGGAATACCGACATAATCTGCCTGAGGATTCCAACAGGCCCCTCAGGCGCGACGTCCCCTGAAGGCCCATTCTGCTAACCGGCTTGCTAGCTATCTAGAGCTACTTGGAACCCAACTAATTCCACGACTGACACAAGAACAAGCTAGTTGATCAGAATACATCATGGAGAATCAGAAATTGCTCTCTGTCAAGACAGAAAAATACTTTGAAATCAGATTTTGCTGTAAAAAAACGTGGTTACTGCATTTTGCCTTTGTAAGGCAGTATTAACAATTTAACTTTTTTATAATGTAATGCTCATGCTTAAAATAATCATACAAAATCTTCTCATCAAAAGTCAGATTCAGTCATAATGTGGTCGTTGCACTCATCACAATAGTCCATAAAGTGTTTGAGAGAATAATGTTGATGCATTCAAAGATGGTCACACTGTACCAGTAGATGCATATTAACACATGCGTTAAAATATGCTTAAAATACTTATTCTCATGAACCTGTCTTAACTTGTCTTAACTTAGTTTGGTCAAGGGATTTATCAAAAGATGATTTTACGTGTCCATTTCAACCACTGTAAATCCACTCGACAGTGGCCTATCAACTTAAAACTTTTTAAACTAATTTTGTACATAATGTTGCTGCTACCGTCTCTTATGACCGGAAATATCTTCTGGACATCAGAACAGCGATTACTCACCACAAACTGACAGAAGCTTTTTTTCCTTTAACGAGTCCGACGAGCCCGACATACTGCTTTCCCGGGAACAGGCCCAAATCCCTGTCATTTGCGTGAAGAGAAGATGGAGAAAAAGAGGGCGGAGGTCGGGCTGCCTTCTGAGAATTCATAGGCGATCGAATAAACCCCCACTGCCTTCCGTTCTACTTGCTAACATGCAATCATTGGAAAATAAAATCAATGACCTACGAAGAAGATGCAACTACCAACAGGACATTAAAAACTGTAATATCTTATGCTCACAGAGTCGTGGCTGAACGACGACATTATAAAATACAGCTGGCTGGTTATACGCTGTATCGGCAGGATAGAACAGCAGCGTCTGGTAAGACAAGGGGTGAGGGACTATGTATATTTGTAAACAACAGCTGGTGCATGATATCTAAGGAAGTCTTGAGGTTTTGCTCGCCTGAGGTAGAGTATCTCATGATAAGCTGTAGACCACACTATCTACCGAGAGAGTTTTCATCTGTATTTTTCGTAGCTGTCTACATACCACTACAGACCGATGCTGGCACTAAGACTGCACTCAATGAGCTGTATCTGCCATAAGCAAACAGGAAAATGCTCATCGAGAGGTAGCACTCCTAGTGGCTGGGGACTTTAATGAAGGGAGACTTAAATCCATTTGACCTAATTTCCACCAGCATGTTAAATGTGCAACCCAAAGGGGAAAAAAACTCCACCACCTTTACTCCACACACAGAGACACGTACAAAGCTCTCCCTCACCCTCCATTTGGCAAATCTGACCATAATTCTATCCCCCTGATTCCTGCTTACAAGCAAAAATTCAAGCAGGAAGCACCAGTGACTCGGTCAATAAAAAAAGTGGTCAGATGAAGCAGATGCTAAGCTACAGGACTGTTTTGCAAGCACACACTGGAATATGTTCTGGGATTTTTCCGATGGCATTGAGGATTTCACCACATCAGTCATTGGCTTCATCAATAAGTGCAATGATGTCGTCCCCACAGTAACTGTACGTACATACTCCAACCAGATGCCATGGATCACGGGCAATATCCGCACTGAGCTAAAGGCTAGAGCTGCCGCTTTCAAGGAGCGGGACTCTAACCCGGAAGCTTATAATAAATCCCTCAAATCCCTCCTCCTCCATCAAACAGGCAAAGCGTCAACACAGGACTAAGATCGAATCATACTACACCGACTCCGACGCTCGTTGGATTTTTTATTTATTTATTTCACCTTTATTTAACCAGGTAGGCAAGTTGAGAACAAGTTCTAATTTACAATTGCGACCTGGCCAAGATAAAGCAAAGCAGTTTGACACATCCAACAACACAGTTATGCATGGAGTAAAACAAACCTATAGTCAATAATATAGTAGAAAAATAAGTCTATATACAAAGTGAGCAAATGAGGTGAGATAAGGGAGGTAAAGGCAAAAAAGGCCATGGTGGCGAAGTAAATACAATATAGCAAGTAAAACACTGGAATGGTAGATTTGCAGTGGAAGAAAGTGCAAAGTAAGAATAGAAATAATGGGGTACAAAGGAGCAAAATAAATAAATAAATACAGTAGGGGAAGAGGTAGTTGTTTGGGCTAAATTATAGATGGGCTATGTACAGGTGCAGTAATCTGTGAGCTGCTCTGATAGCTGGTGCTTAAAGCTAGTGAGGGAGATAAGTGTTTCCAGTTTTAGAGATTTTTGTAGTTCGTTCCAGTCATTGGCAGCAGAGAACTGGAAGGAGAGGCAGCCGAAGGAGGAATTGGCTTTGGTGGATACCAGAGTGATATACAGTGGGGCAAAAAAGTATTTAGTCAGCCACCAATTGTGCAAGTTCTCCCACTTAAAAAGATGAGAGGCCTGTAATTTTCATCATAGGTACACGTGAACTATGACAGACAAAATGAGAAAAAAAAATCCAGAAAATCACGTTGTAGGATTTTTAATGAATTTATTTGCAAATTATGGTGGGTAGTGCGTACGGCCCAGTACATTACTGGGGCCAAGCTTCCTGCCATCCAGGACCTCTATACCAGGCGGTGTTAAAGGACGGCACAAAAATGGTCAAAGACTCCAGCCACCCCAGTCATAGACTGTTCTCTCTGCTACCGCACGGCAAGCAGTACCGGAGCTCCAAGTCTAGGTCCAAGAGGCTTCTAAACAGCTTCTTCCCCCAAGCCATAAGACTCCTGAACATCTAATCAAATGGCTAACCAGACTATTTGCATTCCCCCCTCTTTTACACTGCTGCTACACTCTGTACCGGTACCCCCTGTATATAGTCTCGCTATTGTTATTTTACTGCTGCTCTTTAATTATTTGTTCCTTTTATTTCTTCTTATTATTCATATTTTTTAACTACATTGTTGGTTAGGGGCTTGTAAGTATGCACTGTAAGGTCTACACATTTCATTCGGGGCATGTGACTAATAACATTTTATTTGATTTAATAGTAGAAAGGTATTAATAAGCTGTATTTATTCATGATACATGAAAAATAATTGTGAAATATTAACAATGACTCATATTTGTTCACATTTAAGTGCCATTTGAATTAAATCTGGGTTTAAAACATGTTCCAAGGTCAAATAAATGCCCCCAATGTTAATCACTGTATATGGAATACAGTGGCGGTCGTTTTATGAGGGAGGACAATTTTTTTTTATTGATGAGCATGGCCTTATTTATATTAGAGCGTATTGGATGACTGTCATTTATATTCCATTCACCCAGCTAAATGTAACATTGATAGATATAGGCTACTACATGATACTCATATTTTCCCTATACCCATCATGTGGTTGCTACAACCTAGCCTATGAAAAGTTTACAACATAGGTGCACAGGTCGATAGAAATTTCAGTCATCAAGGTGACAAACACTGAGACATTCAATAACGCCTTGCATAATCTTGCCTGCATCTATAGTAGCTGATCTAGAGTGTAAACATTAGTCCAACAGTCGCAAACGAGAGCTTCTATTGGACACATTCAGGTATGTTTATCCCAGTTTTGTTTCCATTTGCTACCATTTTAAGAAACGTTTTTCAACAGAATCAGTGGAATGAATACACCTCGGATCACACGCCAACACGGTTCACTTTCATAGCAGCCAGATTGTTGTATAGTTCCTTCTTGTATCTACGCGCTCTCCACCTCTCACCTTTTCCCTTCGCTTGTGGACTTCAGTGCACAACACATCAGCTGTCTGTAACCAGGCAAAAAAATAAAAAATCCAAGCCGAACCTTCATATTATAAATGCTAATCGCTACACACAACCTACATCGTTGTCACCATATTAGCTGATGTCAAGTCAATAGCATAGCTTCTAAAATTAACACGTTAGTAAACTCACTACAATCATGTAGTACAGTGTACCGTTAGCAAGCAGTTTAGCAGTTACACCGGTGGGCCCTAGTGGCAATAAATAAATAAAACCAAAAGCTTACAGTACCTTGAGTTTCAGTGTTGGATAGCCATAGCCAGCTAGGTAACAGCATCTCTCCTCTGTTTGAGCTCGGTGTTTGAGTAGGCTAAACTAGCTACAGTAGCTGCATTCATTACCTAAATAAGTGAAAGTGAAAAACAAAATGAAATATAGCTCTCTGTGTCTGGGCAGGTGTATGTAGTGATGCTTGTGTGATCTCATTTGTATGCGTATGTTTTGTATTGTTTATAAAATATACAATTAAATCATATGAAAATCAAAAATACAAAAAAATGACCCACCACTGGTGTGCGTGGCCAAAGATCTTTATTTTCATGTAATCTGACCAAAGCACTGGTTTCAATCTAAGTTCTAATGCCGTAAAGCAAACTCCAAGCATTTACATTTGTTGGATGACATGAAAATCGGGATCTTTGGCCACGCACACCAGTGGTGGGTTTGGTGTCAAAATGAGAATGCATGAGCAGAAAAGAACCCCATACCTACTATAAAATATGTTGGTGGATCATTGATGTATATGGCTATTTTGCATCCACTGGTCCTAGGGCCTTTGTTAAGGTCAACGAATTCATGAACTTTACCCAGTACCAGGATATTTTAGCCAAAAACCTGGTTGCCGCTTCCAGGATTCTTAAACTTGGCAACAAGTGGATCTTCCAGCAAAGGCAATAACCATCAATAATAACAATAACCATCTCAGTTTCTGGACTTGAAAACCTGTGGTTTGAATGGAAGAGGGCAGTCCATAAGTACAGACAAAGGATATCAAGGATCTGGAAGGATTCTGTTGTGAGGAATGGTCTAATATCCCTCCCAATGTGTTCTCCAACTCAGAAAACCTTTTCGAAACAAGCCCAGTGCAATTATCCTCATAAGGTGAGGTATTAAAAGGTATTGACCCCTACCTTTTTGAGAAAAAAATACAATATTTTTTACAAAATCTCTTTGTCCAAGCAAGTGTATTAGTATAAAATATAATCCCCCCCCCCCTTTTTTGCAAACAACATAGCTCAGTATTGGAATTATTTATTTATACAGTCATTTTTGCTCATATTTACCAAGTCTGTCAATAATGTCGGACCCCAGTATGTCCTTAGAAGCTGTATGAATATAAAGTCACTGCAACCTTAGATGGCTGCACCAGAACATTTGGTGGCGCTATATATGTCATTGGCACCAGTGGCAACACTGGATATTAGAGTAATAAGTATTGATCAAGTGGACCTTGCCTCATGCAAATGTTAGATTTAAATTATACAGACGAACAATGTGAAATATCGTGATTAGTATATCTGTATATCTGTATATCCCTATTATCTGATATGACCATAGTGAAAAGTTGATATTTTTGGGGGGGGAAATGTGAAACTGGACCACTTGCGCAGTCAGCATATTACATCTGTGATAGTGTATATTGGAACGCTAATGTGGAGTGTACCAACTGAGATTTAAATAATTTATCACAAACTAGACCAAACTTCACTTGCGTCATCCTTGTGGTATTGTGAGGTAAACATGGTAATGTGTTCATTGATTGCACATGAAGGAAGATAGTTCTTACATGACAGAGGGCTTGCTTTGACAGAGGGCTGATCTTGTGTCCTTTATGTCATCCTGTGAACCCCGTTCATTGCTGCTTCCAGCTATATTTGGAATTTGCAGCTGTTGTTGGTAAGTAATGATTCTGCAAGCTTCTGACATGACTTACTGCATCTTTAACATTTTATAGTTTCATTACACTCACTGCATACTTCCTCCAAATTAAGTGTTTCTGATTCTGACTACCCTGAAGGCCTAATGTAAAATGACTTCGTAAGGACACATTTCGTTTGAGCAATAGAGACAGAGTGTGAGAGCGAGAGATGGACAGAGAGGGGGAGAGAGAGGAGAGTTGTGGGCCCAAGGGGAAAACCAGAGTGTGGTAGTGGTAGGCTCCACAGCTGCAGCTGCTTAGGTGCAGAATGACCAATGCTCCACAGGGGCTAGTTAAAATGACTTGGTAAGGACACATTTAGTATGATTATCATTACAGTGTCACGCTATTCCCAAATAGCAGCCTATGGGCCCTGGGCAAAGGTAGGGCACTGTATAGGGTATATCATACCCCCACCCCCAAAAAAGATAAATGCCTATGTTATTGTAAAGGTAAGAGGTTAGCATGTCTTGGGGGTATGATATTTGTGCATCTGTAACTTTCTCACTCATCATTATTCACGATTCATTCAGGCCTATCCGGAATCATGGAAGCATCCACATTAATGTAGAAGTGTTTAGAAACATATTAAAATCTTATTTACAATAAATGTGACTCTAAAATGACACACTACATTATTTACAGTTCATTTCTATTCGACACAAAATAATCTGAATTAACCAAAATGAAACAGCAAATGCATCCAATATGTTTGTAGTCACAAGCTTGATGTAATCATTGCGTGCTAGGAATATGGGACCAAATACTAAACATTTGACTACTTTAATACACATATAAGTGAATGCCAAGGGTGTGCAAAGCTGTCAAGGCAAAGGGTGGCTATTTGAGGAATCTCAATGGCTGGAAGCTTGGATGGCTGGAAGCTTGGCCCCAGTGATGTACTGGGTCGTCCGCACTACCCTCTGTAGTGCCTTGCGGTCGGAGGCCGAACAATTGCCATACCAGGCAGTGATGCAACCAGTCAGGATGCTCTCGATGCTGCAGCTATAGAATATTTTGAGGCTCTGCGGACCTATGCCAAATCCTTTTAGTCTCCTGAAGGGAAATATGCTTTGTTGTGCCCTCTTCATGACCGCTTGGTGTGTTTGAACCATGATAGTTTGTTGGTGATGTGGACACCAAGGAACTTGAAGCTCTCAACCTGCTCCACTACAACCATGTCAATGAGAATGGGGGCGTGCTCGGTCCTCCTTTTCCTGTAATCCACAATCATCTCCTTTGTCTTGATCACGTTGAGGGAGAGGTTGTTGTATTTGGTGCAATGCATCAGTTTTCAGCTTCTGGGATGTATGGTTTAGACATAGAGATATGTATTCTTGTGTGTGTAATTTCATTCAACATATGGAGTGTTTGGATATGTTTTTCTACTAAGAGAAGTTGTACACCCACATATTGAAGTCTCCAGGGTCCATGAGTTGGAATGGTTCCAGACCGTTAGAGCAGCTGGCTAGAGGGAGAGAAGATGGACAGAAAAATACAGAGAGAGAGTGAAAGGGCAAAAGAGGGAGACAGAGAGAGAGTGTGAGAGACATACAGAGAGGGGGAGAGAGAATGAGAGAGTGAAAGAGGGAGTGAGAGTAGAGCTGTGGGCCTGAAGGGGGAAACGAGAGTGTGGTAGTGGTAGACTCCACAGCTGCTTAGGTGCAGAATGACCCCTGATCCACAGCTGCAGCTGCTTAGGTGCAGAATGACCCCTGATCCACAGAGGCTAGTTAAAAGTCTGCAGCCGCAGGCCCTCTCTACTCCTCCATCACCCCCAGGAGACCGCTCTGAGTCTGGGGTGGAGGGAGGGAAGAGGACGATGGGAGAAAAAGGAAGGACTTTGGAGTCTAGCTTGAGGAGAGGGAGTGTGGGGAGGGCAGAAGAGGGAGTAGAGGGTAGGGTAGAGGAGGGGTGAGGTTACAGTATTTAAAATAATTCTGATGCAATGATTCCATCACTGTCTTACCCTGTGAGCACAGCTGAGGTATTTGTGAATTATCTGTGACGTATTTGAACATGATCATTTAGGAGGTTGTGTTAAATTTCTGCATGTGCACAAAGTGTGTGTTTGTTTTAGTCAGAGAACATGAATATAGATGCTTCAACATACCAATGATTTGATATGCAGATACAAACAGTATAGCCTATGAACAAAATATGAACATGATCAGAGTGGGGGTGAGATGTGTGTTGTGAGACAACCACTTCTATTCACCTTAAAAATCATTGCTCCATCCCCCTTTATCCATCCATGCTGTTACCAGGGCAACAAGACACAAGCAACACAGTGTATCATTCAGTCAGGGATCAGAATATGAAGTAACTATACAGAGAAAACAGCAACAGTGTATATCTTCCTCTGAGGCTGAGTGTACAAAACATGCTCTTTCCATGACAGACTGACCAGGTGAATCCAGGTGAAAGCTATGATCCCTTATTGATGTCACTAGTAAATCCACTTCAATCAGTGTAGATGAAGGTGAGGAGACAGGTTAAAGAAGGATTTTTAAGCCTTGATACAATTGAGACATGGTTGTGTATGTGTGCCATTCAGTGGGTGAATGAGCAAGACGAAATATTTAAGTGCCTTTGAACGGGGTATGGTAGTAGGCGCCATGCACACTGGTTTGTGTCATGAACTACAACACTGCTGGGTTTTTAACGCTCAACAGGTTCACATGTGTATCCAGAAGGGTCCCAACGACATCCAGACAACTTGACACAACTGTGGGAAACATTGGAGTGAACATGGGCCAGCATCCCAGTGGAACACTTTCAACACCTTGTAGAGTCCATGCCTCGACGAATTGAGGCTGTTCTGAGTGCAAAAGGGGTGCCACTCAATATTAGGAAGCTGTCCCTAATGTTTTGTACAGCCAGTGTATATTGACAGAGAAAAACACAGAGCAAAGAGAATAAGAACAGAAATAGAATATCCTAGATAGCTGGTTCCAGAGCCTTGTATTATGAATATAAGGCTTTGTTTGCATACTAAATGGCACCAGATTACCTACATAGTGCACTAGTTTTGACCACAGCCCTACAGTATATGAGGAGACACTGACTGATTCAATTTTTTTCATCCATGTTCTATCTAATATAATCTACACCATTAGGAAGTAAATGGGGCTGGGATGGAACCAAGGACAGATATGACAAGGAATACATCTTATCCTCTCCTACTGTGTTGTACAGTATAGGCTACACCCAATATTCACTCTGACAGGAAATGAGTTAGATGGAGGACCTGAGCAAGGATTATACATTCTGTAGCCCTGTCATGTAGCAACAGATTCAAAACAGTAACATTTATTTTCATTGTCATTATTTGTAGGTCAATTTTTTCCCGTCATGGCAAATACAAGGGAATGAGAGTCAGCTAGAATAACTAATCCATCCCCATAAGAGGCAAGCAGATTATAGTAGCTATGTATGATGTATTATTAAGTGACCTTGTAGACAGCATATGGGGGTGGGGTGGGGGGGGGGGGGGGCAAAAAGGAATACATTTGATGTTTGCCCTGCCAATCTACACAATCTACACCACATTTTCAAAGTGTAAGAACATTTTTAGTTTCATTCCAAAACACTATATATCAATTTTCAGAAATGTTGGTAAATTAGCTTTTATTGTTTAAAATCCCTAAGAGTCTATTGAATTGAATTTGTTGGGTTACAGACACATACAACAAAAATGTACAATGTGGACCCAGAGTATATCACTTGAAAGTATTCATTAAAACACTTGTTTTCAAAGTGGTCCTCGATGGTGAAAACAACACATATAATGAAGCACCTGTGCATCAATCTAAGTAACATAATAAAAACTCTCCATCAAAATGTCAGTTTAAACTAGCGATATCTGTATTTTGCATGGATTTCCAGTAAGAGCAACTTCCAGTAAGTGTGTTCATTGTAAAATAGCTAGTTGAGACAACCACATATCACAGTCAAATATACATGATATTAACATTCCATTCAAGCTAAACAATGTATATATTTTTTTTTTGCAAAAAAATTATTTTCAAACACATCAGAAATCTATGCATGAAACACCTGAGAACAGTAATATTTTACACACACATGAAAGTGCCCATAAGCAATAATTTCTGATGAAAAAAACACTAATGTGAAACATTTGTGGGTATAGGGTTTTCGATATTAACTCAAAAACATTTAGAAAATATTCCTTATTAATATGAAAAATGAAGATGTATTGATTGCGTATGTCTTCACACCCCAGAGTCAATACTTGATGGAAGCAACTTTGGCAGCCATTACAGCTTTGAATCATTTTGAATAAGCTTCTATCAAATGTGGAGTAGGTTGTACATCGCTATAAAAAAAAAAAAACGATTGAATCATTTTTTAAATTTAGATTACACCTGTGAAGAATGTGCAAGGGGTGTGTAGACTTTCACTAGGCACTGTATGTTCACATATGGTGGAAAGAATGTGACAAAGAGGGAATTACATCCATGGAATGGGAAACAGATGTTCTTTGACAGCCTGTGACATTTTTATCCCTCTCTCTGGGTTTAACATACGGACTGTGACGTGAGAAGACCAGGGGGGAGCTGACTGCATCTGACTGACTGCAAACCTCTAGCTGGAATCTCTTTCTCTCCCTCTCTCTCTCTCTCTCTCTCTCTCTCTCTCTCTCTCTCTCATAGAGAAAGAACCACGGCTTGTGCCTTTTCTATGCTGTTACATCACAATCTCTGTCTGTGTGTTCATGGGTGCTGCTGTATTGTGCTGTTGATCCATAGCTTCTGCTTTGAGTGAATGAAATGTGAGAGGGACATATCAATTCCTCACTACACCTTTAGGCCAATGTTGAAAATATGTATTTTCCACCAGAAATACTTATTTTCAACCAAAAATACTTTTCAACTTTGCATCCTTCTGGCCCATGCACAGGAAACATGCACCCACACATGCAGGGAAATATTTGCTATTGCACACTAGGATCTATAGAATAAAATAATATTATGTGAAACATCAAGGATGTGCAACTTAGTAGCCTATTATTGTAATTTATTTAAATGTAAAGTTAGAAGTTATAACATGTAGGCTAAGGAAAATGAATTAAATCGCATCATGATTTGCAGTGGCGACCCATCATTCAGGGCAGGTGAGGCAGAGCTGTTTAGCAAAAACAATTTAATAAAATACTAGTATTTTTTCATACTTGTTTTGCATGTTATTTGATGTGTCACATATCAGTTTGCAAACAATGTAAAATAAAAAATGGAGTTAATAAAGCCGCATACAAACATGGTCTATTTTATGCTTTCTTGAGTAAGGCAGCTCCAAAATGCAGGTGTTTCAGCCTAGCTCAGTGCTTTCTGTTGTGGTGGGGCAGCCAGCGGAAAATATGGAGCGTAGGGGTTGGTAATGATCTCTAGTTGTGCCATGATTGAGTAATGCTCTCTAGTTGTGTCATGATTGGCTCAGTGTTCTGTCACTCATGGGGACACTACATCACAGCCAAATCTAAGGGTAGACTAAGTGACCTAGCGTCTAAGAGTAGACTATGTAAGTGTATAGCAGCCCATGTGCCTCACCCTAATAATTTGGTCCCTTTCACCCTCATAATTTGCCTACTGTTCCGACTTGGTGGTGCACATGTAGCCTATAGCCTGTTTCAGAGAAATGTAATCACTGAATATTGTAAGAGCTTTCATTGTTTGCTTAAATGCCCCCTTTATTTATCCTATGGTTTTGACTTGGTATACAGGGCCCTGTCTGGCATCGAAACAGGTCACTCAGCCTCTTTTACTGCCTTTTAAAAAACCATAGTTGAAATGGCTGACTTGCTTAAACAAGGACGGCCCATGTTCGGAATTCTGTTGCTGTACATTTCAAAAGTGCTGAACAAATAGTTATATTGACTATGTCTGTCCTAGCTGGGTCATTCATGTCTTAATTGAAATTACGGATTGCCTCTTATCCGCTCGTCGTCCCCTGATGCCATAATTTGTACATCTCAATTGTCAGTAGATACCTCATTTGTTTAAGCAAGTCAGCCATTTCAACTATGTTTTTTTAAAAGGCAGTAAAAGAGGCTGAATGACCTGTTTCGCTGCCAGACAGGGCTCTCCTGATAGCTAGGTTTAGCAGTGCTTAAAAGAAAGCTCTTCTTTTGGGACAGCTTTATCTAGGCCCTAACAGTTTGGGCAGCATTTGGCACTGTTATAGTGCAATTCATGTATTGTTTAGTGTTGTGTTGTGACTTTGCTGGCATGAATCTAAAACATAAATTGTTTTGACCCACTAAGATTAACATGCTAAAATCGCCACTGATGATTTGAGATCAACAATGTGAATTGTGACAGTTATAGCCAGGGCAGGCTACTCAAAACCCTAACTAATTTTGATTAGTGGGATATTAAAGCATAACGCTGGTTCATCGTGATAAACTGATCTTGCTCAATTGCTCGCCCGCAAATAGGCTATAGTGGCCCAGCCATAGAGCATCACCCCCTCTCCCCTGCAGTCTCTGGAGCAGAGCGAAACACCAGCTCAGTCAGAAATGATACTTGGGAACGCAACATTAGCAAGCAAGATGGCGCTCTCGCTGTCAGCACACCGACATCTCCCGCTCTGTGCTCGCGCTATTAGTGCAACAGCTTTGAGAAGCTGGTATTACTTAAAGGAGAATGCGTGATTGATTCCTAGTCGAGCCATTGTTGTTGAGATCATCATCAAAGGACATCGCATTCGGACGAGTTCATCTATAAATGGGATGATAAAACTGGACCTGTCCGCGGTTTGCTGCAGCAGCAGAGACCACAGGGAATAGCATCAATTGAAATACTGTGCGGTATCCGGTAACCGCACTCACTGTGGCGGTGGCACTTTGCAGCGACAATCTCTGCACATTTTCCACAATTGGACGGCAATAGGAAAACGGTAAATTGCACTGGAGAGGCTGATTCATTCTGTCAACATCTGCCTCTAAAGGGGGGGTTGGGGGGCATTCTGTCAACATCTGCTTCTAAATCCGATTGTTATTTTATGCCTGGCAAAATATGGAGGAGCGCTTTGAAACGCAAAGAACGGGTTTGAATGGGCAAAAAAAAATGCAGCTTTTCTCTCTACCATTTCTTTGATTAGAAGCTACCTGCAATAGTGTCTCTGCAACACCAGTAACTCCCCCATGGCGAGGAAGATGTTGGCGATTCTGCTGATGGTCATCATGTCTTCATCATTCTTCGTCCCCGGGTTTGCCCTCAGTTCCCATTTCAATTTAGGTGAGTTCTAACTGAAATGCCGACATTCCATTGCTTGATGGAATTAGAACACCAAGTGTCTTTGTAAGTAATGTTTGTCTAGCTCAGAAAGATAATTTTGTCATCATGTTTATTACATTTACCACTGTCAGGTCCACAAATGCATGCATTAGTAGGCTAGATACATTGGAGCTGTTCCATTTATAAAGGTGGTAGACTGACAGTCATTTGTGTGCATGTGTGTGTGTGAGAGAGAACCTTCCCTTGCACCTGTGGGTGAACCTACATAGTAGGATTGGCCATTCAACTGTGACAGTAGCCTAATATCTCATAGTATTCATCTTTTAACCTTCTGCAAAGTACTGGCTGGCCTGGGCACTCCTAAAAGCCAGTGATTTATCCCGTTCGACCCTTAGACTACCCTGCTGGGTTAAAGCATTAGAGGTAGGAGATGAAGGTGGAAGGTAAGGTAGCCTACAGAGGGGATTTTCTGGAAGAGGCATATTGGAGGATGTACCGTCTGTCGATCCAGTCAGATCAGAAAGAGGAAAATCAGGAGTTTAAAAGAATGAATGAATGAAGGACAACACCATAGATTGCACTCTTATACTGATTTACCTGTAAGTGTGTTTTAGTTCAAGAAAGTCCCACCACCCAGAACCAAATCATCTTGAATCTTGAAGCTGTCACGAGAGACAGGTGAATGCTTGGTACCAGTAGGACTGTAGACAGGCTTATTTTCTCAAGGAAGGAAGTGCCATTGTTGGTATGGCTCCAGTGAGTTTCTTCCCATAACTAGATACGGTAAAGGGGTCAATGGAATGCATACTCGGATTTAAAGGGAAGGTTCACCAATTTGGAATGTTATATTGTTTCTGTTATATTGTTCTATCAATTGTTCTATCAATTGTTCTATCAATTCCCTGGGTCATTTCATGTTTTCATGTGTATCTGAGTTATTGGCGTTCAAGCAGACAGACATCTGGCTGGTATTACGTAGCACTGTGATAAAGTCTCTGTCACTACACTGGAAGTTAATAGGAATACGAATTTAAGATCTTGAAAACGTCTTTTATACATGTCAGATTTCAATACTGGCCAATGTCATAACTCGGGAGGATGTCTTCTCTCGATTGAGCCGTTGATCATAGTTTTGCGATATTCCTACCTCGAGAAATGTGCAATTTAACAGAGGTTCAAGCACATTTTTCCTGCTTGTCAGCCTCTTTAGTCCAGGGTGCATTGTATGGTGCCGTTGCCAGAGATATTATAGAAAGGAGATAGGAATCCAATGAATGAAGGAACGTATAACGCCCCACCCAGCAGACTGTCGACCAATCGTATTCACGCGGTCATGCCGCATCACATGGTTGCTAAGCAAATCATCATGCAATCCCTTTTCAAAGTCAGTGTATGTGTCAAAACGTGCCTATTTTCCTTGAAAGTACATAATGTCACGATTCAAAAGCTATACGATATTACAGATGGCAAGTTAATTATCTCACATCTCTGAAAATATTTGTAATGTTGTACTTCTTGTTGACCAAATTTGTGCTAATGTTGGGTTTTCGAGCTAGTGCCCAATAGACCCCCATTCACTGAAGGAGAGCTCCTTGTCCAAGAATCGCCCAGAATGCACCGCCCAGCCCATTGATATAGCATGGGCAATGTTTCCCATCTCCTCAAAAGTATATCTGCAGTTGTGAATGTCAGACTCCACTCTGTGAGGCACATTGATCTGCAGGTTGAACAGGGTGACATTGTAGACTCCTAAATTGATAGTGCAGTTTGTTTGGGCGATTTTAGTCAGAAGTTTACATACACTTTAGCCAAATACATTTAAACTCAGTTTTTCACAAGTCCTGACATTTAATCCTAGTAAAAATTCCCTGTCTTAGGTCAGTTAGGATCACTACATTATTTTAAGAATGTGAAATGTCAGAATAATAGTAGAGAGTGATTTATTTCAGATTTTCTTTCTTTCATCACATTCCCAGTGGGTCAGAAGTTTACATACACTCAATTAGTATTTGGTAGCATTGTCTTCAAATTGTTTAACTTGGGTCAAACGTTTCGGGTAGCCTTCCACAAGCTTCCCACAATAAGTTGGGTGAGTTTTGGCCCATTCCTTCTGACAGAGCTGGTGTAACTGAGTCAGGTTTATAGGCCTCCTTACTCGCACACACTTTGTCAGTTCTGCCCACGAATTTTCTATAGGATTGAGGTCAGGGCTTTGTGATGGCCACTCCAATACCTTGACTTTGTTGTCCTTAAGCCATTTTGCCACAACTTTGGAAGTATGCTTGGGGTCATTGTCCATTTGCAAGACCCATTTGCGACCAAGCTTTAACTTCCTGACTGATGTCTTGAGATGTTGCTTCAATATTTCCACATAATTTTACTCCGTCATGATGCCATCTATTTTGTGAAGTGCACCAGTCCCTCCTGCAGCAAAGCACCCCCAGAACATGATGCTGCCACCCCCGTGCTTCACGGTTGGCATGGTGTTCTTCGGCTTGCAAGCATCCCATTTTACATTTACATTTTTTCCTTCAAACATAACACTGGTTATTTTGGTCAGTTCTATTTTTGTTTCATCAGACCAGAGGACATTTCTCCAAAAAGTACGATCTTTGTCCGCATGTGCAGTTGCAAACGGTACTCTGGCTTTTTTTTATGGCGGTTTTGGAGCAGTGGCTTCTTCCTTGCTGAGCGGCCTTACAGGTTATGTCGATATAAGACTCGTTTTACTGTGGATATAGATACTTTTGTACATGTTTCCTCCAGCATCTTCACAAGGTCCTTTGCTGTTGTTCTGGGATTGATTTGCACTTTTCACTCCAAAGTACGTTCATCTCTAGGAGACAGAACGTGTCTCCTTCCTAAGCGGTATGATGGCTGCGTGGTCCCATGGTGTTTATATTTGCGTACTATTGTTTGTACAGATGGACGTGGTACCTTCAGGCGTTTGGAAATTGCTCCCAAGGATGAAACAGACTTGTGGAGGTTTACAATTTGTTTTAGTGAGGTCTTCGCTGAGTTATTTTGATTTTCCCATGATGTCAAGCAAAGAGGCACTGAGTTTGAAGGTAGGCCTTGAACTACATCCACAGGTACCCCTCCAATTGACTCAAATGATGTCAATTAGCCTATCAGAAGCTTCTAAAGCCATGATAGAATTTTCTGGAATTTTCCAAGCTGTTTAAAGGCACAGTAAACGTCTAACCCACTGGAATTGTGATAGAGTGAATTAATCTGTCTGTTAACAATTATTGGAAAAATGACTTGTCATGCACAAAGTAGATGTCCTAACAGACTTGCCAAAACTATAGTTTGTTAACAAGAAATTTGTGGAGTGGTTGAAAAATGAGTTTTAATGACTCCAACCTAAGTGTATGTAACCTTCCTACTTCAACTGACACTACTTTACATGCTGATATTGTCTTTGGTATTATTGTGTGTAGCTTTGTTTGCTTGCTTGCTAGCTAGTCAGCCAGCCAGCCAGCCCATAGAGAGAGCATTGCATTGTGGATTTTGTAGTCGACTTGAGCTGCAACAGATTTCCACAACAATTTTTTTTATAAGGGAAAAGTTAAAACATTTATTCTTAAAAATATTATTCTCACCTATTAGTGTTATTTAACACTGTAAATTAAAGGAATGATTAGTTTTGGTTAGATTTTTTCAACTCAGAGTATGGATCGATCAAACTCGACCAACACAATGGGATTGCCATGGAAACACTTGTGGGAAAGGGCTGCTGGGGAAAGATCACACATTTCCTCATTGCCCCCCAGCATAATTAGCCTACATTTAGGCTATTGGTTATATGTGTATTTCACACTATGTTGGGGTAGAACTCTGAGTATTATGCTAGTATGGATGTCAACCCCAACACATGTTCATGTCATTTTCACCAATCAACTGCATTACAGTTAAAATAACTTTGACTACCACCACCAATTTCTGTATGCAGACTGAAGTAAACACATTGTGGGCCTGTTACAACACATACATCATGATGGATTTGACAAATATTCAATTTGTTAGATCAGATTTGTTGAGCCTTCTCAAGAAACCTTGCTTCCTCTTGGAGCTCACAATTCCAAGTGGCTATACAGTAGCCTATATTGGCCATCTTTCTCTGGAGATCTGAAAATAAATGACAATAAGTGAAAATAAGTTTCAGTTGTTTTGGACAGTACATTATTTCATTCTCTCCTCCTCCATATGCAGTTATGAATTGCGGAACTCTCTATTTCACTATCTTAGTGTGTTTATTAAATTGTGTAAATCCCCAGGCTCGTTCAGCCCCTTCCCTTCCTCCCTCGTCTGGTACTGGCAGAGGGCTAATGAAAGATTGATGTGCTCCATTCTCTAGCCCTCCAAATCAAATCAAAGTTTATTTGTCACGTGCGCCGAATGCAGCAGGTGTAGACCTTACAGTGAAATGCTTACTTACAGGCCCTTACCAACGGTGCCTTTTTTAAGTAAAAAATAGGTATTAGGTGAACAATAGATAAGTAAAGAAATAAAAAACAACAGTAAAAAGACAGTGAAAAATAACAGTAGCGAGGCTGTATACAGTAGCGAGGCAATAACAGTAGCGAGGCTATATACAGGCACCGGATAGTCGGGCTAATTGAGGTAGTATGTACATGTAGGTATGGTTAAAGTGACTATGCATATATGATAAACAGAGATTAGCAGTAGCGTAAAAGAGGGGTTGGCGGGTGGTGGGTGGCTGGGACACAATGCAGATAGTCCATGTAGCCAATGTGCGGGGGCACCGGTTAGTCTGGCCAATTGAGGTAGTATGTACATGAATGTATAGTTAAAGTGACTATGCATATATGATAAACAGAGAGTAGCAGCGGCGTAAAGAGGGGTTGGGCGGGGCGGGATAATGCAAATAGTCTTTGATTACCTGTTCAGGAGTCTTATGGCTTGGGGGTAATAGCTGTTGAGAAGCCTTTTGGTCCTAGACTTGGCGCACCGGTACCGCTTGCCATGCGGTAGTAGAGAGAACAGTCTATGACTGGGGTGGCTGGGGTCTTTGAATATTTTTAGGGCCTTCCTCTGACACTGCCTGGTGTAGAGGTCCTAGATGGCAGGCAGCTTAGCCCCAGTGATGTACTGGGCCGTATGCACTACCCTCTGTAGTGCCTTGCGGTCGGAGGCTGAGCAGTTGCCGTACCAGGCAGTGTTGCAACCAGTCAGGATGCTCTTGATGTTGCAGCTGTAGAACCTTTTGAGGATCTGAGGATCCATGCCAAATCTTTTTAGTTTCCTGAGGGGGAATAGGCTTTGTCGTGCACTCTTCACGACTGTCTTGGTGTGTTTGGACCATTCTAGTTTTTTGGACCATTCTAGTGATGTGGACACCAAGGAACTTGAACCTGCTCCACTATAACCCTGTTGATGAGAATGGGGGCGTGCTCGGTCCTCCTTTTCTTGTAGTCCATAATCTTCTCCTTTGTCTTGATTACGTTGAGGGATAGGTTGTTATTCTGGCACCACCCGGCCAGGTCTCTGACCTCCTCCCTATAGGCTGTCTCGTCGTTGTCGGTGATCAGGCCTACCACTGTTGTGTCGTCTTCAAAATTAATGATGGTGTTGGAGTCGTGCCTGGCCATGCAGTTGTGGGTGAACAGGGAGTACAGGAGTGGACTGAGCACGCACCCCTGAGGGGCTCCAGTATTGAGGATCAGCGTGGCGGCTGTGTCGTCGTCAGGAAGTCCAGGATCCAGGTGCAGAGGGAGGTGTTTAGTCACAGGATCCTTAGCTTAGTGATGAGCATTGTGGGCACTATGGTGTTGAACGTTGAGCTGTTGTCAATGAATAGCATTCTCACGTCGGTGTTCCTTTTGTGCAGGTGGGAAAGGGCAGTGTGGAGTGCAATAGAGATTGCATCATCTGTGGATCTGTTTGGGCAGTATGCAAATTAGAGTGGGTCTAGGGTTTCTGTGATAACGTGTTAATGTGAGCCATGAGCAGCCTTTCAAAGCACTTCATGGCTACGGACGTGAGCGCTACGTGTCTGGTCAGCACATGCCCGGAGCATACGTCCTGGTAATCCGTCTGACCCCACGGCCTTGTGAATGTTGACCTTGTGAATGTTGACCTGTAAAGGTGTTACTCACGTCAGCTACGGAGAGCGTGATCACACAGTTTTCCGGAACAGCTGATTTTCTCATGCATGCCTCAGTTTTGCTTGCCTCAAAGCGAGCATAGAGGGTGATATAGCTTGTCTGGTAGGCTCGTGTCACTGCGCAGCTCGTGGCTGTGCTTCCCTTTTTAGTCCGTAATAGTTTGCAAGCCCTGCCATATAAGACGAGCGTCGGAGCCGGTGTAGTACGATTCAATCTTAGTCCTGTATTGGCGCTTTGCCTGTTTGATGGTTTGTCGGAGGGCATAGCAGGATTTCTTACAAGCTTCAGGGTTAGAGTCCCGCACCTTAAACGGTAGCTCTACCTTTTAGCTCAGTGCGAATGTTGCCTGTAATCCATGGCTTCTGGTTGGGGTATGTACATACAATCAATGTGGGGATGATGTCCTCGATGCACTTATTGATGAAGCCAGTGACTGATGTGGTGTACTCCTCAATGCCATCCGAAGAATCCCGGAACATGTTCCGGTCTGTGCTAGCAAAACAGTCCTGTAGTGTAGCATCTGCTTCGTCTGACCACTTTTTTATAGACCGAGTCACTGGTGCTTCCTGTTTTTAATTTTTGCTTGTAAACAGGAATCAGGAGGATAGAATTGTGGTCAGATTTACCAAATGGAGGGAGAGCTTTGTACGCGTCTCTGTGTGTGGAATACAGGTGATCTCGATTTTTTCCCCCCCTCTGGTTGTGCATTTAACATGTTAATAGAAATTAGGTTAAACTGATTTAAGGTTCCCTGCATTAAAGTCCCTGGCTACTAGGAGCGTCACCTCTGGGTGAGCGGTTTCCTGTTTGCTTATTTCCTTGTACAGCTGACTGAGTGCGGTCTTAGTGCCAACATCCGTCTGTGGTGGTAAATAAACAGCCACTAAAAGTATAGATGAAAACTCTCTTGGCAAATAGTGTGGTCTACAGCTTATCATAAGATACTCTACTTCAGGCGAGCAAAGTCTAGAGACTTCCGTAGATTTTGTGCACCAGCTGTTGTTTACAAATATGCCCAGACCGCCCCCTCTCGTCTTACCGGAGTGTGCTGTTCTATCTAGCCGGTGCAGCGTATATCCCGGTAGCTGAATATCCATGTCATCATTCAGCCACGATTCCGTGAAACATTATATGTTACAGTTTGTGATGTCCCATTGGTAGGATATTCGTAATCGCACCTCGTCTAATTTATTGTCCAATGATTGTACGTTGGCAAGTAATACTGACGTTAAAGGCATATTTCCCACTCGCCATCGGCAGATACTTACGAGGCACCCCGCTCTGTGTCCTCTGTACCTGCGTCTCTTTCTCGTGCCAATGACGGGGATGTTGGCCTTGTCTGGTGTCTGAAGTATATCCTGTGCATCCTGCTTGTTGAAGAAAAAATCTTTGTCTAATCCGAGTTGAGTGATTGCTGTCCTGATTTCCAGAAGCTCTTTTTTGCCGTAAGATACGGTGGCAGAAACATTATGTACAAAATAAGTTACAAATAACGCAAAAAAACCCACATAATAGCACATTTGGTTAGGCGCCCGTAAAACTGCTGCCATTTCTTCCGCCGCCATTTTTCATTCTCTGCCTCTTTAATTCTTTTGTCATCACTAGTAATGTCTTGTGGGTAAAATTACTTCCATAGTTATTTTTCCACTTCAATTATTTTCCTTATTTTACGTTAAGAAAAAAAAGGGGGGTAAATAAACTGATGATGTCACCCTGTGGAGTTACATGATTTATTTAACTAGGCAAGTCAGTTGAGAACAAATTCTTATTTACAATGACGGCCTACCCCGGTCAAACGCAGACGACGCTGGCCCAATTGTGCGCCGCCCTATGGGACTCCCAATCACGGCCGGATGTGATTCAGCCTGGATTCGAACCAGGGACTGTAGTGATGCGTCGTGCACTGAGATGCAGTGCCTTCGACCGCTGCGCCACTCGGGAGCCCCAATGATGGGAACATATTCACCATATAGTGGACTGCTTTAGACCAGAGCTGCCATATGGACGTGTCTGTGATGCCATACTGCAGAAAGGATTGCCTCTTTGAGTCTGCGAGATGTAGTGTATGTGAAACATAAGCTTCTAATGTTGTAAAGATCAAAATCTTTATTGTCTAATAATGAATCAGGTCATCTGAGAGAAAGAGAGCGAGGGAGGGGTGGACAGGGATGAAGAGAGGGAAAGAGAAGGCTGGAGAGAGATTCAGGGGATAGAGGAAAAGGTTTTTATTTATTTTATTTAACTAGGCAAATCAAAATAAACATGTTGGATGAATGTAAGTAGTCTATTTACAGGTCAGTATCAAACCAAGCCAACTGATTGCTGTCGCCTGGGGGCAGCCCATCGATCAGGTCTTGGGCATGTGTTACCTGATTTCAATACAGCACATTTCTATATGTTCAATGTTTAGGTAACTGTTTGTCATGGGGAAAAAATATCTTATGGCAAAAAACAGCAGCAAAAACAGACTCAGTCGATTTTGACGGCAGCGTAGATCTTCCGTATGAACATGTATGCTGCGTAAAAGCCGATTGACCCTGTAAGGAGCCAGAAGGACAGGACCAAAGTACAACAGGGAAGGGATAAACTCCACAATGTCCAGCTCTTTGACATAGTAGAAAATGGCATAACAAGGGGGTCAGTCTTTTATAGAGCCTGTCAAACAGGAGATGTCTCTGAAGGAAAGACGGATATCATGTTGTGGCCTTTAAAGAGTTTTATGTAGATAAGAGAAAGCAGACTCACACCAAAGCCTAGACATGGTTTACCAAATGTCCATTTGAGTACTTTTGATAACTCACCAGCTCTTTCATGCAGTACATCTTCTAGATGTATTATTTTATTTACACACAATAACAAATTCTTATTTTCAATGACAACCTAGGAACAGTGGGTTAACTGCCTTTTTCAGGGACAGAATGACAGATTTTTACCATGTCAGCTCGGGGCTTTGATCTTGCAACCTTTCGGTTACTAGTCCAACACTCTAACCACTAGGCTACCTACCTCCCGCCCCAAGATAGATTGAGGGAAGGAGGAAAGAAAGAGAGGGAAGGAAAGATAGACGGAGGGATGGAAGAGAGGGAAAGAGACAGATTGAGGTGGAGAGACAGGGAAAGAGAGAGATTGAGGGGGAAAGAGAAGTAGAGGAGGGGGCGAGAGGAGGATAGAAATATAAGAAGGGATAAAAGGGAAAGAGATGGAGGGAGAGAGTCAGAACATTTCCTAGCTTGGTGCTGGGGAGGGTTGTGATGACATCATGCTATGAGCGAGCAGCAGGAAGCAGAGGTTGATGGGGGTTTTACTGGCAGTCTTGGCAGGCGTCCCAGGCTATCCTCCAGGTTATCCATTTCACATTTCTCAGCATCCGATCGGCTATCAGCAGCACAGTAGCACAGAACACTGCAGCCACCCAGCATGGAGGATAGACAGCAGGGTGTTTAAGCTGGTCCTTACCCCCGCTGGACACCTCTCTCAGGGCAGGCAGCGGCTGAGGCACCTGGGGCCCCACAGGGACAGAGACAGGAGGTGGTCTAGGTAAGATGTGTTGGATGGAGATGGGAGGGATGGGGTTGGGATGGTGGAAAGGGGGTAGGGATGAGGTGGGGTTGGGATGGTGGAAATGGGGTAGGGATGAGGTGGGGATGGGATAGTGGAGATGGTAATGATTGGGATTGGATAAAAGGGTGAGCGCCTGTTCTCTTGCCATTAACGCAACAATAGACAAATCTTAGTAGGCCTATAGGTGGAGGAGAAGCAGCCCTGGCAGGGTGTGGTGTTGTTTTGGTTATGTGCGCTGGGGCTTTGACTGACTGTAACCCAGTTTGTTATGAAGGACTGGAGAAGAGAGGAGTCACCGGTCAGGGGTGGGGGAGGAGAGGAGTCACCGGACAGGGGTGGGGGAGGAGAGGAGTCACCGGACAGGGGTGGGGAAGGAGAGGAGTCACCGGACAGGGGTGGGGGAGGAGAGGAGTCACCGGACAGGGGTGGGGGAGGAGAGGAGTCACTGGACAGCGGTGGGGGAGGAGAGGAGTCACCGGACAGGGGTGGGGGAGGAGAGGAGTCACTGGACAGCGGTGGGGGAGGAGAGGAGTCACCGGACAGGGGTGGGGGAGGAGAGGAGTCACCGGACAGCGGTGGGGGAGGAGAGGAGTCACCGGACAGGGGTGGGGGAGGAGAGGAGTCACCGGACAGGGGTGGGGGAGGAGAGGAGTCACCGGACAGGGGTGGGGGAGGAGAGGAGTCACCGGACAGGGGTGGGGGAGGAGAGGAGTCACCGGACAGGGGTGGGGGAGGAGAGGAGTCACCGGACAGCGGTGGGGGAGGAGAGGAGTCACCGGACAGGGGTGGGGGAGGATAGTAGAGGAGGAGAGGAGTCACCGGACGGGTGGGGGAGGAGAGGGGTCTCTCGACAGGGGTTGGGGAGGTGAGGAGTAGTGACATTGGACTCTGGTAAACAAACTGTGCTAGCTACTGTCTATATTGATGTCGTAATTGTTTGACTGGAAGAGAAAGGACATCGTATGTATTACAGTAATGGCATAGCATTGACAAGCTTTTCATAATATTGCAGTAAGTGTACTGCGGGTTTATGTTGTTTATATGGATATTGGTCTAAAACTAAATTTGGATGTGTGCCATAGTATAATACAGCAACATTTTTTTGTTGTGTTTTTCCCTATGTTCTATTGAGTGAGACCATCACAGATTTCACTCTATATGCTTCCCTTGGGCTGTTCAACTATTCTTTGTTAAGTATCTCATTTGGTTTTCTATTTTTTTATGCATATTCCAAAACTGAAGAACTTAGTGTTCTGTAAGCCCAAGTCTCTGTTCAACAGCCAAAGTGTTTTAGGTGAGGCTGCTGCAGTAATGCTACATATTGCAAATGTCCTGAGCACTCTGTGTGTGCGTGCGTGCGTGCGTGCGAGTATAACAGAGGCGTGGAATAGTAAGTTGGAGAGTAATAAATTCTAATAGCAGGAAAAGCATTCAATTTCATATTCATGTTCTACGTGAAGAAAACAGATTTCAGTCATAACAGGCAAAAACTAGGCAAGTCAGTTAAGAACAAATTCTTATATACAATGACAGACTACCCCGGCCAAACCCTAACTCAAACAACGTTGGGCCAATTGTGCGCCGCCCTGGGACTCCCAATCATGGCCATTTGTGATACAGCCTGGAATTGAACCAGGGTCTGTAGTGACGCCTCTAGCACTGCGATGCAGTGCCTTAGACCGCTGCGCCACTCGGGAGCCCCAAAATGTTAATGTTACTCCATTAGATTCACATTGTTAGCTGATACACACTACCTCAACAGTAGCCAGAGGCTAATTCAACAAGCACAAAGTGTACAGAAAAAAACACAGCTCTATGGAGAAGGAAAGGAGAGAGACAGACAGGCACCTTTCCTTTGATTCTGGCTAATAGCTTGATACATCATGAAGAAAGAAACCCAGTGATTTGATCATTTGCTTTGTCTTTTATATGTGTCTGAAACGGTGGAGTGTGTGTTGGACCTCACTGCTTGAAAACCCGAATCAGCCTGGTATTTGTTGTGTTATGGGGAAATATTATCAATGTTTAGGATCTCACAGAGGCAGATTTGCAATGGGAATAGGCTATTTTTAAGGGGCTTTTAGAGAGGGATTAGGGAAAACATTCTGCGCTTGTTTTTCAGTCGAGACGAACAGAGAGATAGAGAGGGCAGTGTGTTATTTTGCCATTTGGCTCTCTGAGGTATTAACACAGCCCAGAGACCAGGGGCGTGTTCAGTATGGAGGAAAGGTTTTAAAACGGAATGAAACAGGAAGGCACTTCCTGAACTTATCCAATAATAAGTGACAGTCAAATAACTAGGAACATTTTAGATTTGAAGCTGGGTCTGAGACTTGAGGCCATGGGATTCAGAGTAGAGTCAGAAAGTGATTAAAAAAATCCATTCTGCAGTCAATTTGGTGCCGGTACTTCACTCCCTAATGTAGAGAGCACCAGACGAGTAGGAGGAAGAGGAGGAGGGATTCTATGCCATCTCCAGGCAGCTCTTAGACAGTTTACACACCCAGTGACAGCCTATAATGGAGTCACTGTGACAGATAGCTAAAGCTAGCTCCCACAGGCACAACTAGTACTCTGCTAGGCTGGGTCGTGTTTAGTAGGACGCCATTTTCAGGTTTCTGCTAAAACCACTACTACAGTGGAGTTAGATTTGTTTACCTCAACTGGCTGTTTGTTTTATCACACTCATCTCCTCATTGATTGTGTCTGTTCAAAGGATTTAGCCTCACAGTAGCAGTGGCAGTTGATAGCACTAGCACAACAGTCACGGTGGCAGTACTGTTGATAGCACTAGCACAACAGTCACGGTGGCAGTACTGTTGATAGCACTAGCACAACAGTCACGGTGGCAGTACTGTTGATAGCACTAGCACAACAGTCACGGTGGCAGTACTGTTGATAGCACTAGCACAACAGTCACGGTGGCAGTACTGTTGATAGCACTAGCACAACAGTCACTGTGGCAGTACTGTTGATAGCACTAGCACAACAGTCACTGTGGCAGTATTGTTGATAACACTAGCACAACAGTCACTGTGGCAGTACTGTTGATAGCACTAGCACAACAGTCACGGTGGCAGTACTGTTGATAGCACTAACACAACAGTCACAGTGGCAGTACTGTTGATAGCACTAGCACAACAGTCACGGTGGCAGTACTGTTGATAGCACTAACACAACAGTCACGGTGGCAGTACTGTTGATAGCACTAACACAACAGTCACGGTGGCAGTACTGTTGATAGCACTAGCACAACAGTCACGGTGGCAGTACTGTTGATAGCACTAGCACAACAGTCACGGTGGCAGTACTGTTGATAGCACTAGCACAACAGTCACGGTGGCAGTACTGTTGATAGCACTAGCACAACAGTCACGGTGGCAGTACTGTTTAGAGCACCACAGTAGTACAGTAGCTTAGGACCGACTCCTCATACCACTGGTACCCTTGAGGCATGGTTTATTACAACACTGGTGCCTCCCAGTCCTGTAGAATATGATGGATGATAGAGGGATGTGGAACCTAGGTCCGATCCTTCCGAAGGACGCTTATCTGTGTTTTCACAGCATTACAGAGCATGTCAACAATTCACCTGTGTTGAACTGGTGTGTTGTTGTTGAGCCCCTGGAGCTTGTCTTTCAGTTTCCCTAGCAAACACTGCTGGTCACACTGATGATCCTCTGTAGCTCATCTTGCAATGCCAGGATAGTGGGTTTGATTCCCGGGACCACCCATATGTAAAATGTGTGTGTGCGTGCGTGTGTGCGTGCGTGCGTGCGTGCGTGTGTGTGTGTGTGGCAGGGCTGACAAGGAGGGCTGCTCAATGCTGTGTTCCACCTGTGTTGGCATTTCAGCACCATGGACAGCAGCATGCAGTACAAACAGCTAAGGAGCTGTCAATGGAGAGTCATTTAAACTGCTGTTTCAATAGATTTCATTGGAGAATGTTTAAGAATACATTTTCTTGCTGATATGTTCCATTTCCTCTATAAACAAAAGAACAGAGACAGTAGAAAATGAAGAAAGACTTACTACAGTATAATGTCAGCATAATGTCAGCATAATGTCAGCATAATGTCATCATAATGTCAGCATAATGTCAGCATAATGTCAGTATAATGTCAGCATAATGTCAGTGTAATGTCAGCGTAATGTCAGCGTAATGTCAGCGTAATGTCAGCGTAATGTCAGCGTAATGTCAGCGTAATGTCAGCATAATGTCAGCGTAATGTCAGCATAATGTCAGCATAATGTCATCATAATGTCAGCATAATGTCAGCATAATGTCAGCATAATGTCATCATAATGTCATCATAATGTCAGTATAATGTCAGCGTAATGTCAGCGTAATGTCAGCGTAATGTCAGCGTAATGTCAGCGTAATGTCAGCATAATGTCAGCATAATGTCATCATAATGTCATCATAATGTCAGCGTAATGTCAGCGTAATGTCAGCGTAATGTCAGCGTAATGTCAGCGTAATGTCAGTGTAATGTCAGCGTAATGTCAGCGTAATGTCAGTGTAATGCCAGCATAATGTCAGCATAATGTCAGTATAATGTCAGTGTAATGCCAGTATAATGCCAGTATAATGTCAGTGTAATGTCAGTATAATGTCATCGTAATGTCAGCATAATGTCAGCATAATGTCAGCATAATGTCAGTATAATGTCAGTATAATGTCAGTATAATGTCAGCATAATGTCAGCATAATGTCAGCATAATGTCAGCATAATGCCAGTATAATGCCAGTATAATGCCAGTATAATGCCAGTATAATGTCATCATAATGTCAGCATAATGTCAGCATAATGTCAGCATAATGTCAGTATAATGTCAGCATAATGCCAGCATAATGTTAGTATAATGTCAGTATAATTGTCACGTCCTGACCAGTAAGGGGTCATTTTGTTATTATAGTATGGTCAGGACGTGGCAGGGGAGTGTTTGATTTATGTGTTTTGGGTTTTTGGGTAATGTTCTATGTTGTCTATTTCTATGTTTGAATGTCTATTTAGTCTATTTCTATGTTCAGGTTTGGTTTGACCTTCAATTGGAAGCAGCTGTTCTTCGTTGCTTCTAATTGGAGGCCATATTTAAGTAGGGGGTTTTTGTCACTGTTTTTGTGGGTAGTTATTTTCTGTATAGCTGGTAAGCCTTATAGAACTGTTTCGTCGTTGTTTGTTATTTTTCTTAAGTGTTCTTCGTTGCTTCTATCCAAATAAAAAAGAAAGATGAGCACGATACCCGCTGCGCCTTGGTCCACTTTTAATGACGTATATGACAATAATGTCAGCATAATGTCTGTATAATGCCAGCATAATGTCAGTATAATGTCAGTGTGATGTCAGCATAATGTCAGCATAATGTCAGCATAATGTCAGCATAATGTCAGTATAATGCCAGCGTAATGTCAGTATGATGTCAGCATAATGCCAGTATAATGCCAGCATAATGTCAGTATAATGTCAGTATGATGTCAGTTTAATGTCTGTATAATGCCTTTATAATGCCAGGTTAATGCCTGCATAATGCCTGCATAATGTCTGCGTCACAATTGCTTTCACACAGTGCATTGAACCTCCTTCGGTATAAAACAATTGGGGCTTCTCAGATGAAACCCAATACATAAATGCAGCCCAGCCATTAACGAGACATTGGCTGCATCCTAAATGGCACCCTATTCCCTAAATAGTGCAGTATTTTTTACCATGGCCTATAGGGTTCTGGTCAATAATAGTGCACTACGTACTAGAGAATAGGGTGCCATTTGGGATGCAACCCTTGATTCACAGCGGACTCACTCCAGTGTCTCACAGACAGAGAGGTAGAATGGACTTCCAGTCTGTTATGATGTAATCTCTGTTTGCAGCTGACCATTAGAGCCTGATAAACTGTATCTCACTGGGCAAAACAGTACAGAATATTACTAATATCACAAAATCAGATTGTTGCTTTATTAGTGCCAACAGACATGGCAGCTATGCTTCTAGCTCCTAAAAACATAGTTTTTTTTTGCAGTATATTGTTTTTTTGTGTGTTATTTATTACATTATTAGCCCAGAATTTTTTTGGGTGTTATTACATTACAGCCGGAAATAACTTTTGGATTTCAGAGCGGCGGTAACTCACCAGGTGTCACGTCCTGACCAGTATAAGGGTTATTTGTTATTGTAGTTTGGTCAGGACAGGGCAGAGGGTATTTGTTTTATGTGGTTCGGGGTGGTGGTTTATTTAGTAGGGTGTTTGATTTATTATTTCCGGGTTTTTGGGGTTATGTTCTTTCTGGTTTGTTGTATGTCTATGTTTAGGTTGATGGGGGGTTGGACTCTCAATTGGAGGCAGGTGCTTTCTCGTTGCCTCTGATTGAGAGTCCTATATATGGGTAATTGTTTGGTTTGGTGTGGTGGGAGATTGTTTCTTGTTTTGCATGTGTGAGCATGACAAGACTGTTTTGTTGTTCGTGAGTTCTTCGTTTTTTGTTATTTTGGTGTTCACTTGATTTTAAAATAAATACAAGATGAGCATCCACATTCCTGCTGCGTTTTGGTCCTCCATTTACGACGACAACCGTTACAGAATCTCCCACCACAAAAGGACCAAGCAGCGGAGTAAGGAGCAAGGGAAATTCATTATGGACTGGCGGGAGAAATGGACGTGGGAGCAGATTCTGGCCGGAGAGGGCCCATGGAGGAAGTCTAGTGAGGACCGGGAACGCTACCGGGGAACTCGACTGGCGTTTAAGCCCGAGAGGCAACCCCAATAATTTTTTTTGGGGGGGCACACGGGTAGTTTGGCTGGGCGAGGAGTGAGCCCCAGGCCAAATCCCCGTACCTTTTCTGGGCAACCAGTGAATGGACAGGTCCCGTGCTTCAGGGTAATGGGTACTGTGGCGAGGCCAAGTATTTTTAGGCCGGTACGCGCAATACCAGCGCCCCGCATTTGCCAGGGGGAAGTGGGCATCCAGCCAGTAAGAGCGATGCCAGTTCTTCGCTCGAGACCGCCAGTACGCCTCTACGGTCCAGTGCGTCAACCCAGTCCGACTCGGCCTGTTCCCGCTCCCCGCACTAGCCCTGAGGTGCGTGTTCCCAGGCTGATACCTCCAGTACCAGCACCACGCATCAGGCTTCCAGTGCGTCAGCCCAGTCCGGCTCGGCCTGTTCCCGCTCCCCGCACTAGCCCTGAGGTGCGTGTTCCCAGGCTGATACCTCCAGTACCAGCACCACGCATCAGGCTTCCAGTGCGTCAGCCCAGTCCGACTCGGCCTGTTCCCGCTCCCCGCACTAGCCCTGAGGTGCGTGTTCCCAGGCTGATACCTCCAGTACCAGCACCACGCATCAGGCTTCCAGTGCGTCAACCCAGTCCGACTCGGCCTGTTCCCGCTTCCCGCACTAGCCCTGAGGTGTGTGTCCCCAGACTGGCACATCCAGTACCAGTACCACGCATCAGGCTTCCAGTGCGTCAGCCCAGCCTCGAGAGTTCGGCAATAGTGTGCAGTCCAGAGTATCCGGCAACAGTGTGCAGTCCAGAGTATCCGGCAACAGTGTGCAGTCCAGAGTATCCGGCAACAGTGTGCAGTCCAGAGAATCCGGCAACAGTGTGCAGTCCAGAGAATCCGGCAACGGTGTGCAGTCAAGAGAATCCGGCAACGGTGTGCAGTCCAGAGTATCCGGCAACGGTGTGCAGTCCAGAGTATCCGGCAACGGTGTGCAGTCCAGAGTATCCGGCAACGGTGTGCAGTCCAGAGTATCCGGCAACGGTGTGCAATCCAGAGTATCCGGCAACGGTGTGCAGTCCAGAGTATCCGGCAACAGTGTCTAGTCCGGAACCGAGGGAGACTGCCTGTGATTCGGAACCGAGGGACACTGCCTGTGATTCGGAACCGAGGGACACTGCCTGTGATTCGGAACCGAGGGACACTGCCTGTGATTCGGAACCAAAGGGGTCTGCCTGTGACCGGGAACCGATGGGGTCGGCCCGGGACCGAGGGAGTCCATCAGCGACCCAGAACCGGGTGAGTCTGCCTATGACCCGGAACCAAGGGAGTCCATCAGCAACCCAGAACTGGGTGAGTCTGCCTATGACCCGGAACCGGGTGAGTCTGCCTATGACCCGGAACCAAGGGAGTCCATCAGCGTCCCAGAACCGGGTGAGTCTGCCTATGACCCGGAACCGGGTGAGTCTGCCTATGACCTGGAACCAAGGGAGTCCATCAGCGACCCAGAACCGGGTGAGTCTGCCTATGACCCGGAACCAAAGGAGTCTATCAGCAACCCGGAACTAAGTAAGTCAGTTGACGATCCGGAACTAAAAATGATTAACTATGTATTTAATGAGTCTGCCTACAGTGTGGAAAGGAAGAGGTCTGCCTACGATCCGGAACAAGGGGAGTCTGCCTACGGCCCGAAACGAATCAAGTCTGTCTGCATTCTGGAGGACAGTAGGCCGGAGCCAGAACCACCTCCTGTATAGGTGGGTTGGGGAGGGGGGGTGTAGCACAAGTGCCGTCGGTGACGGCAGCCACCCTCCCTTCCCTCCCTTTAGTTTAGGGGTATTTATTTATTTATTAAATTTATTTATGAGGTGCATCCGGGGTCTGCACCTTTAGGGGGGGGGTGTACTGTCACGTCCTGACCAGTATAAGGGTTATTTGTTATTGTAGTTTGGTCAGGACGTGGCAGAGGGTATTTGTTTTATGTGGTTCGGGGTGGTGGTTTATTTAGTAGGGCGTTTGATTTATTATTTCCGGGTTTTTGGGGTTATGTTCTAGGTTTGTATTCTATGTCCTTTCTGGTTTGTTGTATGTCTATGTTTAGGTTGATGGGGGGTTGGACTCTCAATTGGAGGCAGGTGCTTTCTCGTTGCCTCTGATTGAGAGTCCTATATATGGGTAATTGTTTGGTTTGGTGTGGTGGGAGATTGTTTCTTGTTTTGCATGTGTGAGCCTGACAAGACTGTTTTGTTGTTCGTGAGTTTTCGTTTTTTGTTATTTTGGTGTTCACTTGATTTTAAAATAAATACAAGATGAGCATCCACATTCCTGCTGCGTTTTGGTCCTCCATTCCTGACGACAACCGTTACACCAGGATTATGACCAGGAATATGACTTTCCCGAATTGGATCCTTTGTTCGCACCCCCTAGGCCAATTAAAATTATCTCAGAGGCTGCTCCAAGACTGCACTGGTGGAGAAGAGGTATTCGGAGTGGACTTCTAGTCTGACTCAGGAGGTGGGCACACCATCTACCGTTTCCGAGTATATTACTCGCTAATGTTCAGTCTCTCGATAATAAAGTAGACAAGCTCAGGGCGAGGATCTCCTTCCAGTGAGACATCAGGGACTGTGACATACTCTGTTTCACGGAATCATGACTCTCTCCAGATATAATGTCCCCGTCCATAGAGCCAGCTGGCTTCTCAGTACAACACGCAGACACGAATAAAGAACTCTCCGGGAAGAAGAAGGGTGGTGGTGTATGTTTCATGATGAACCACCCATGGTGTGATTGTGATAACTCAAGTCCTTTTGTTCACCCGACCTAGAATACCTCACAATCAAATGCAGACCGTATTACCTCCCAAGAGAATTCTCTGGTTATAGTCACAGCCGTGTATATTCCCCCTCAAGCCAATACCACGACGGCCCTCAAGGAACTACACAAGACTTTATGCAAACTGGAAACCACATATCCTGAGGCCGCATTTATTGGAGCTGGGGGATTTTAACAAAGCAAATTTGAGGAAAATGCTACCAAAGTTGAATGTAGTACTCACACTGAGAAAACACTCGACCACTGCTATTCTCTCTTCCGGGGTGCCTACAAGGCCCTCCTCTGCCCTCCCTTTGGCATATCAGATCACAACTCCATTTTGCTCCTCCCTTCCTATAGGCAGAAACTCAAACAGGAAGTACCCTTGCTAAGGTCTATTCAACGCTGGTCTGACCAATGGGAATCATTGCTTCAAGTTCGTTTTGATCACGTGGACTGGGATATGTTCTGGGTAGCCTCGGAGAATAACATTGATGAATACACAAACACGGTTACTGAGTTCATCAGGAAGTGTATAGGGGATGTTGTTCTCACTATGACTATTAAAATCTACCCAAACCAGAAACTGCGGATAGATGGCAGCATTCGTGCTAAACTGAAAGTGCGAACCACCGCATTTAACCATGGCAAGGTGACTGGGAATATGGTTGAATACAAACAGTGTAGTTATTCCATCCATAAGGCAATCAAACAGGCAAAACACCACTACAGAGACAAAGTTGAGTCGCAATTCAACAGCTCAGACACGAGACGTATGTGGCAGGGTGTATAGACAATCACGGATTACAAACGGAAAACCAGCCACATCGCGGACACTGACGTCTTGCTCCCAGACAAGCTTAACACTTTCTTCGCCCACTTTGAGGATAACACAGTGCCATCGACTCGACCCGCTCCAAAGGACTGTGGGCTCTCATTCTCGTGGCCGACCTAAGACATTTAAGCGTGTTAACCCTTGCAAGGCTGCCGGCCCAGGCAGCATCCCTAGCCACGTCCTCAGAGCATGCGCGGACCAGCTGGTTGGAGTGTTTACGGACATATTCAATCTCTCCCTATCTCAGTCTGCTGTCCCCACTTGCTTCAAGATGTCCACCATTGTTCCTGTACCCAAGAAAGCAAAGGTAACTGAACTAAATGACTATCCTCTTGAAGTGATTTGAGAGGCTAGTCAAGGATCATATCACCTCTACCTTACTTGACACCCTAGACCCACTTCAATTCGCTTACCGCCCCAATAGATCTACAGATGATGGAATCGCTATTGCATTGCACACAGCCCTATCCCAAGAGGAATACCTATGTAAGAATGATCCTCAACACAGGGGCCCCACAAGGGTGCGTTCTCAGCCCCCTCCTGTAATCCCTGTTCACCCATGACTGCGTGGCCACACATGCCTCCATCATTAAGTTTGCAGATGACACAACCATAGTCGGCCTGATTACCAACAATGACGAGACAGCCTACTGGGAGGAGGTGAGGGTCCTGGCGGAGTGATGCCAGGAAAATAACCTCTCCCTCAACTGAACAGGAACTCAAACTGAACAGGAAAAAGCAGAGGGAGCACGCCCCTATCCACATTGATGGGACCGCAGTGGAGAAGGTGGGAAGCTTCAAGTTCTTCGGAGTGCACACGACTGACGATCTGAAATGGTCCACCCACACAGACAGTGTAGTGAAGAAGCCTCTTCAACCTCAGGAGGCTGAAAAAAATACTTTACAGATGCACAATTGAGAGTATCCTGTCGGGCTGTATCACCGCCTGGTACGGCAACTGCAATGCCCGCAACCGCAGGGCTCTCCGGAGGGTGGTGCGCTCTGTCCAACGCATCACCGGGGCAAACTGCCTGCCCAGCAGGACACCTACAGCACCTGATGTCACAGGAAGACCTAAATCCACCCGAGCCACGGCCTGTTCACCCCACTATCATCCAGAAGTCGCGGTCAGTACAGGTGCATCAAAGCTGGGACCGAGATACTGAAAAACAGCCATCAGACTGTTAAATAGCCATCAATAGCCGGCTACCACCCGGTTACTCAATCTTGCACTTTCGAGGCTGCCCTATATACATAGACATGGAAACACTGGTCATTTTAATAATGGACCTCTAGTCACTTTAATAATGTTTACATACTGCTTTACTCATTTCATATGTATATTATCTGTATAATATTCTACTGTATTTTAGTCAATGCCGCTCCGATATTGCTCGTCCTAATATTTACAGTACCGTTCAAAAGTTTGGGGTCATTTAGAAATGTCCTTGTTTTTGAAAGAAAAGCTTTTTTTTTTGTACATTCAAATAGCATCAAATTGATCAGAACACAAACAGAACATGTGCTCACCCTGCACACCCTAATTGACAAACATGCAAAACAAAGGCAAAGTCTTCTCATGCTTTGTTGATTTCAAAAAAGCCTTTGACTCAATTTGACATGAGGGTCTACTATACAAATTGATGGAAAGTGGTGTTTGGGGAAAAACATATGACATTATAAAATCCATGTACGTAAACAACAAGTGTGCTGTTACAATTGGCAAAAAACACACACATTTCTTTCCACAGGGCCGTGGGGTGAGACAGGGATGCAGCTTAAGCCCCACCCTCTTTAACATATATATTAACGAATTGGCGAGGGCACTAGAACAGTCTGCAGCACCCGGTCTCACCCTACTAGAATCTGAAGTCTACTGTTTGCTGAGGATCTGGTGCTTCATTCACCAACCAAGGAGGGCCTACAGCAGCACCTAGATATTCTGCACAGATTCTGTCAGACCTGGGCTCTGACAGTAAATCTCAGTAAGACAAAAATAACGGTGTTCCAAAAAAGGTCCAGTTGCCAGGACCACAAATAAAAATTCCATGTAGACACCGTTGTCATAGAGCACACAAAAAACTATACATACCTCGGTCTAAACATCAGCGCCACAGGTAACTTCCACAAAGCTGTGAACGAGCTGAGAGACCAGGCAAGAAGGGCCTTCTATGCCATCAAAAGGAACATAAAATTCGACATACCAATTAGGATCTGGCAAAAAATATTTGAATCAGTTATAGAACCCATTGCCCTTTATTGTTGTGAGGTCTGGGGTCTGCTCACCAACCAAGAATTCACAAAATGGGACAAACACCAAATTGAGATTCTGCAAAAATATTCTCAGTGTAAAACACCAAATAATGCATGCAGAGTAGAATTAGTCTGATACCCGCTTATTGTCAAAATCCACAAAAGAGACGTTAAATTCTGCAACCACTTAAAAGGAAGCGATTCCCAAACCTACCATAACAAAGCCATCACCTACAGAGAGATGAACCTGGAGAAGAGCCCTCTAAGCAAACTGGTCCTGGGGCTCTGTTCACAAACACAAACAGACCCCACAAAGACCCAGGACAGCAACAATTAGACCTAACCAAATCATGAGAAAATAAAAAGATAATTACTTGACAGATTGGAAAGAATTAACAAAAAAACTGAGCAAACTAGAATGCTATTTGGCCCTAAACAGAGAGTACACAGAGGCAGAATACCTGACCACCGTGACTGACCCAAACTTAAGGAAAACCTTGACTATGTTCAGACTCAGAGAGCATAGCCTTGCTATTGAGAAAAGCCACCATAGGCAAACCTGGCTCTCAAGAGAAGACAGGCTATGTGCACACTGCCCACAAAAAGAAGTGGAAACTGAGCCGGTCTTCCTAACCTACTGCCAAATGTAGGACCATATTAGAGACACTAATTTCCCTCAGATTACACACATCCACAAGGAATTTGAAGACAAACCCAATTTTGATAAATTCCCATATCTACTGGGAGAAATACCACAGCAGCAAGATTTGTGACCTTTTGCCACAAGAAAAGGGCAACCAGTAAAGAACAAACACCATTGTAAATGCAACCCATATTTATGTTAATTTATTTTCCCTTTTGTACTTTAACTATTTGCACATCGTTACAACACTGTATATAGACATAATATGGCATTTGGAATGTCTTTTTTTTTACTTCTGTGAGTGTAATGTTTTCTGTACATTTTTATTGTTTATTTCACTTTTGTTTATTATCTACCTCACTTGCTTTGACAATGTTAACCGAAAGTAAAAGATGCAAAAACAAAACTTAAGAATGGGAAGCATAGAAATAGCGCACATAGAACAGATCTGCTACTTCTTAGACTTGCTTTCAATGAGAATGACAGATCTATAAACACATATTTCTATGTGATTTTAGTCAGGTCGCCCCCAAAACATATTGCAGCTTGAAAACCTTCAAAAACAAAAATGTGTCAAAACAGACTCCAACTACTCCAACTACTGGTAACCATGCTTAGCAACCGGTGTGCACAGCCGGGGTTTGTTGGAGTGCTCTTCTCTTCTCTTCCTGATATTCAGAATCATAGAGAGCACATCCATTAGCCCAACAACTCACACTGCTGCTTGAAACAGAACATAGCCGCACTATGGAAAGATGGAAAGATGCTTTCAGAATGTAGGAGAACACAGGGAATACCACTTGAGTGATAAAGGCATGTGATGTGCTTTTATGGTGTGTGTTTGTTTGTGTGCGTGGGTGCATGTGTTCCTGCATGCGTCTCTGTGTGTGTGTGTGTGTGTGTGTGTGTGTGTGTGTGTGTGTGTGTGTGTGTGTGTGTGTGTGTGTGTGTGTGTGTGTGTGTGTGGATGGATGGATTCCATCCACAGGGAATAGGTCCACCCAGGTCTGTGTATTGAGCTGTGAATGGTTTCTCGAGTGAGGAGCTGTGATTATGTAATGAGAGAGAGAGAGAGAGAGAGAACCATAGGGCTGATCGATGTTGTGTGGAGGGTGAGTGGGCTCAATACAGCTCACTACAGCACAGTGTAAAGTACTAGAAAATAATAATCTTCCTATTGGTGATCCTTTATAGTCCCAAGCCATATAACTAGTATAATTTGATGTTAGCCCTATAGAAAGCCTTTAGATTGCAGTTTTGTAGGGCTAGAGAAGCATTGACTGGTTTAGCCAATAAGCAGGCTTTTGCCAAGGTGTTCCTCCACCTCTCTGTTAACTGGTGTGTTCCGGACATTTTAGACTTCTTTAATTAAAGTGCTACAATATACAAAGTACTACTGTTCCATTATAGTTCCACAAATGTGTCTTTATTTTAGGATGATGAGCAAATCCAACAACTGACTGCTACAATAGTAGATCCCATCTTTGTTTCCTACTGCGATCTTTACACTCTGCATTATCTCTATGCCCAATTATCCTAAAAGCATGATACATACTAAGAGCCTGCCAGCAGTGGTACCAGCTTTCACAGGATCAGCACAAACTGGCAGCAGACATGACAAAGTGTGTGTGTGTGTTTTCTTTGTGTGTGTGTGTGTGTGTGTTGGCATGGATCAACACAGGAGATTTACAGCTGAAGACAATCCTACATGGCTGTCAGTCCAATCTGTTTCCGTGGTAACCGCTGGCACTCTCAACCCTTAGTTGGGTAAAAATAACAACTTGCGTCTAAGAGACTAAATTTAACGTGAGATATTATTCAAAAAGATTGGACAATATACACAGTTGAGAGAGAGAGATAAAAGAGGAGAGAGAGAGACAGAGACAGGCAGGCAGGCAGGGAGATTGCCGAACGGACGGAAGATGGAGAGAGCAAATAAAGAGCAAATAATAGTCTGCAGCGTGGGATTGAAAGAGGAACGAGAGAGAGGCTGAGAAAAGAAAGGAGGATGAATGGAAGAAAAAGGAGGAAATGGATGGATGGAGGACAGACATACACCATGCTGTTCCTTCGGTGGTGTGTAACAGGTGGTATCTCCTCTGCTCCACTGAGCCTCTTCTTTTCTTAGTGATTCATGCTGATATGGGAGACACAAACGGAAGAGTGTGTGTTTGCGTGTGCGACACGCGACCATGTCCTCTGCATAGTGAGTGTTTATTCTTACACACGCTGTAACAATGCCTCTCGATGGAGGGGGGTGTGTGGAATCAGGAGCAGGAGAGCAGATGGGTTCCAGGAATATCAGCAGTTTATTAGGCGATTCCGAAAGCGCATCACAGACACAAAGGAAAAGCGCACAAATGTCGTATCCACTCCAGGGAGGGATCGACACACACAGGGGAGAAACCTCGACTCCACTAGCCACAAGCAATATGCCCACGGTAAACACATACCGTACTTAAAACAACAACGTACTTAAAACAACAACGCCCGTGGTGCAGGCACGCACCCCTTACATGTACCATACAGCAAATAATCCCGCACACAGCCTAACGTGCAGCGGGGAAATATAAACCCGCCGAAATCAGAAAAACAAGACACAGGTGTGTAAAACCAGAGAGAACTAAATGAAAAGGAAAATGGGATCGGTGGCAGCTAGTAGGCCGGCGACGACGACCGCCGAGCACCGCCCGAACAGGGAGAGGAGCCACCTTCGGTGGAAGTCGTGACACACGCACACATACTCACACACTGTGGGAAGTAAAATGCCTTCCAGCAGGTTTCCCTGTTATGAAGAGTGGGGTATCTTATCATACAGAGTATCACTATCTCTCTCTGAGCACCAGAGAAGAACACCGTCGCCACGGGAATGCACAATGACAACAGGAAGTTAAGTGTTACAGACGGGAGGAGAGACTCCATGTCCAGGATCGAAATATTCATACAAATAACAGTCCCTAGGCCGAACCAATGATGTAATGAGACAGAAAGAAAAAAGAGATGGAGGGATGAATCATGGGAAGATATTCCTAGGTTCTGCTATGACGGGCTTTGGGATGCAGGGCCACTGACTCTGATGTTCGCCTGTGTGTGATTTGACCTTTTCCAGACCCTCCTTCAACCAACCCTCCCACCCCCCCGTGGTCCATCCTTTTGTAGGATATGTCAGGATGTGCAGTTATCCCCCTGCAGTTAACATTTACCTCCCTTCCGCTGGGCTCCATCTCAGCCAGCCTGAGTGTTAGAGCCATGAGGCTTACGTAACCATCAGCATCACTATGTCACCCTGACTAAAAGAGCTGGGCTAAGCATACAAGTGAAAGTCAATCGCTACCGTTTTTATTCCCCCTCTTCGATCGTTCAGGGTTATAACTCCACCACCATCCCACGGGTAAGCAGACACCTGTCCTCTCCTCCCCCTGTATTCTCTGTCCTCCCACTTGTCTTCTGTGTCCTCCAGAACATCCAAAGTGAAGTAAGACAACAAGACTCCTTTACAGTCAGACAGTCAGTCAGACAGTAAGGCTTCGACTGATCATTTATTCATGTCACACAGGCATTGTTTGGCCAACCGCCTCCCTTCAGCCTTTATAAACACACACAACCCACGTACTGCAATCCAATTACCCAGGAAGCAGTATTTCAACGCTAACTGTGGTGGTGAGTTACAGCTACTGGAACATGTTTCTCCAGGGCAGCCATTTTGATTTTTCTTGTGTTCAGCAGAGCTGTTCAGGGGGAGAGAGGAGGGTTGGTATTTCTATGTGACGTGTCGTGTGTGTGTGGGTGGGTGTGTGTGTGCGCATGTCGGTGTGTAAACCCAGGTAGCTGACATTTGTGTCCTTCCTCACGTTTAGTGTTGTGCTTGGGTATGCTGGACCTTTCCCTGACTTCCTGTTCTGTTCTGTTAAGCAGGAAGCAGTCTGCCACGATAACACACACACACACACACACACACACACACAATAGTGCTCAGTGATTTGTGCTTTTTGGTTTGATTATTAAATGCATCACACACACACACACACACACACACACACACACACACACACACACACACACACACACACACACACACACACACACTGAAACTCCTGTATCTGCATGGTCTCCAGGGTGAATGGTGTTGAGGAAAAAACCCTGTAGTGTTTTTGGTGTGTGTGTATTCATGGGAGTGAAGTTCATAAGAGCACACACATGACATTTTAGATGAAAAGAAATAAGCAAAAGCTTTGATTTGTGATGAAACAGATGGAAAATGGGCCTTAGAAAACACCTAGCAGAAACAGTCTTAAAGCTATTAGAAATACATCGAAACACAGTCATGTTGAAGATCCTTGCCAACTAATATCTACATTTATATTGAGTTTTGCTCATATTTATTTGCCTTCTGTCTGTTTTTGTAATTTTGCCTACACTCACAAACATGCTTTTTCTATATAGTACCAAATAAGGGTTATTTGGCATGTAACCATAGCAGAAGCCTTTTTGGTGCTATCTAGAACCCTTTTATGAAGGTTCTATAAAGAACCATGCCCATGACACTTTCACTGACGGTTGCACCAAAAGAGTTGTGAGTAAACCACTCCCCAAAATATTTGAATGAGTCGCCACAACTACATTTTAATTAAGTGATTAAAATGACCCAAAAATGTGTAACAGAATGACTGCAACTGAATTGGCTACAATGGGAATTCATAGTAGTCACAAACCACAGTTGAGTCACCTGCTACTGTCCTCCCACTGACATTCCGTTAAGATTACATTTGTATATACCATTGGATTTGTCTGTTTCTTCTGCATCCGTAGATACCAACCCTTAGTCTGTGTGATTAACGGGGGCTGAGCTAGAGCGGTGTTTGTGAGACAGTGGAGGCTGCTGAGGGGAGGACGGCTCATAATAATGGCTGGAACGGAGTAAATGGAATGACATCAAACACATGAAAACTATGTTTGATGTATTTGATACAATTCTACCTATTCTGCTCCAGCCATTACCACGAGCCCATCCTCCCCAGTTAAGGTGCCACCAACCTCTTGTGGTCTGTAGAGTCTGAATGGTTTGAGCTACATACTATTAAAAGCTATCTATGCCGCTCACAAGCTACAGAAGAGTCATGTTTTTTTGCTTTGGCGGACCTTATAAATGCAACTGTTTATGTGACATTGATGTGTGTTGTACTTGTAGCCCTGGTTGTCCTGAAAATAACATTGTAAAACATTTCACTGTGAAGCTAAATATAAGGACCGGACATGCAGATAAATGAAAAGACAATTTTTGCTGGGGTCACGAGACTGATAGGGGTTAAAGTCACTTCTTCCGGCTCTAACTGAAACCTACCCATAAGCCCCCTCTCTTTCCATTTACTGTAACCTGCCCTCTCACCCACTGAGCACCGACCGACACCGGATGTCAATGGACGTTGAAAAGTAGTTGAAAGTAGTCCAAATCTGAACCAATCATAGATGTCTGTTTCACAAGTTTGGTCAGCACAATACTAGAGGTTGACCGATTATGATTTTTCAACGCCGATACCGATTATTGGAGGACCAGAAAAGTCGATACCGTTTAATCGGCCAATTTTTTTATTTTATTTAATTTTTATTTGTAATAATGACAATTACAACAATACTGAATGAACACTTATTTTAACTTAATATAATACATCAATAAAATCAATTTAGCCTCAAGTAAATAATGAAACATGTTCAATTTGGTTTAAATAATGCAAAAACAAAGTGTTGGAGAAGAAAGTAAAAGTGCATTATGTGCCATGTAAAAAAGCAAACGTTTAAGTTCCTTGCTCAGAACATGAAAGCTGGTGGTTCCTTTTAACATGAGTCCTCAATAGTCATTTGACATTTTAGTCATTTAGCAGACACTCTTATTCAGAGCAGTAGTGAATGCATACATTTCATAAATTATATACATATATATACTGCTCAAAAGAATAAAGGGAACACTTAAACAACACAATGTAACTCCAAGTCAATCACACTTCTGTGAAATCAAACTGTCCACTTAGGAAGCAACACTGATTGACAATAAATTTCACATGCTGTTGTGCAAATGGAATAGACAACAGGTGGAAATTATAGGCAATTAGCAAGACACCCCCAATAAAGGAGTGGTTCTGCTTGTGGTAACCACAGACCACTTCTCAGTTCCTATGCTTCCTGGCTGATGTTTTGGTCACTTTTGAATGCTGGCGGTGCTTTCACTCTAGTGGTAGCATGAGACGGAGTCTACAACCCACACAAGTGGCTCAGGTAGTGCAGCTCATCCATAATGGCACATCAATGCGAGCTGTGGCAAGAAGGTTTGCTGTGTCTGTCAGCGTAGTGTCCAGAGCATGGAGGCGCTACCAGGAGACAGGCCAGTACATCAGGAGACGTGGAGGAGGCCGTAGGAGGGCAACAACCCAGCAGCAGGACCACTACCTCTGCCTTTGTGCAAGGAGGAGCAGGAGGAGCACTGCCAGAGCCCTGCAAAATGACCTCCAGCAGGCCACAAATGTGCATGTGTCTGCTCAAACGGTCAGAAACAGACTCCATGAGGGTGGTATGAGGGCCCGACGTCCACAGGTGGGGGTTGTGCTTACAGCCCAACACCGTGCAGGACTTGCGGCATTTGCCAGAGAACACCAAGATTGGCAAATTCGCCACTGGCGCCCTGTGCTCTTCACAGATGAAAGCAGGTTCACACTGAGCACATGTGACAGACGTGACAGAGTCTGGAGACGCCGTGGGGAACGTTCTGCTGCCTGCAACATCCTCCAGCAAGACTGGTTTGGCGGTGGGTCAGTCATGGTGTGGGGTGGCATGTCTTTGGGGGGCCGCACAGCCCTCCATGTGCTCGCCAGAGGTAGCCTGACTGCCATTAGGTACCGAGATGAGATCCTCAGACCCCTTGTGAGAACATATGCTGGTGTGGTTGGCCCTGGGTTCCTCCAAATGCAAGACAATGCTAGACCTCATGTGGCTGGAGTGTGTCAGCAGTTCCTGCAAGAGGAAGGCATTGATGCTATGGACTGGTCCGCCCGTTCCCCAGACCTGAATCCAATTGAGCACATCTGGGACATCATGTCTTGCTCCATCCACCAACGCCACGTTGCACCACAGACTGTCCAGGAGTTGGCGGATGCTTTAGTCCAGGTCTGGGAGGAGATCCCTCAGGAGACCATCCGCCACCTCATCAGGAGCATGCCTGGGCGTTGTAGGGCGGTCATACAGGCACGTGGAGGCCACACACACTACTAAGCCTCATTTTGACTTGTTTTAAGGACATTACATCAAAGTTGGATCAGCCTGTAGTGTGGTTTTCCACTTTAATTTTGAGTGTGAGTCCAAATCCAGACCTCCATGGGTTAATAAATTGGATTTCCATTGATTATTTTTGTGTGATTTTGTTGTCAGCACATTCAACTATGTAAAGAAAAAAGTATTTAATAATATTATTTCATTCATTCAGATCTAGGATGTGTTATTTTAGTGTTCCTTTTATTTTTTTGAGCAGTGTATATATATATATATATTTTTTTTTCTGTACTGGTCCCCCGTGGGAATTGAACCCACAACCCTGGCGTTGCAAACACCATGCTCTACCAACTGAGCCACACGGGACCACCATATTCCCAGGTAAGAAGTTTTAGGTTGTAGTTATTATAGGAATTATAGGACTATTTCTCTCTATACGATTTGTATTTCATATACCTTTGACTATTGGATGTTCTTATAGGCACTTTAGTATTGCCAGTGTAACAGTATAGCTTCCGTCCCTCTCCTCGCTCCTACCTGGCTCGAACCAGGAACACATCGACAACAGCCACCCTCGAAGCAGCGTTACCCATGCAGAGCAAGGGGAACAACTACTCCAACTCTCAGAGCGAGTGACGTTTGAAACGCTATTAGCGCGCACCTGCTAACTAGCTAGCCATTTCATATCGGTTACACCAGCCTAATCTTGGGAGTTGACAGGCTTGAAGTCATAAACAGCGCAATGCATTGCGAAGGGCTGCTGGCAAAACGCACGATAGTGCTGTTTTGAATGAATGCTTACGAGCCTGCTGGTGCCTACCATCGCTCTGTCAGACTGCTCTATCAAATCATAGACTTAATTATAACATAATAACGCACAGAAACACGAGCCTTAGGTCATTAATATGGTCGAATCCGGAAACTATCACGTTTATTCTTTCAGTGAAATACGGAACCGTTACGTATTTTATCTAACGGGTGGCATCCATAAGTCTAAATATTCCTGTGACATTGCACAACCTTCAATGTTATGTCATAATTACGTAAAATTCTGGCAAATTAGTTCACAACGAGCCAGGCGGCCCAAACTGTTGCATATACCCTGACTCTGCGTGTAATGAATGGAAGAGAAGTGACACAATTTCACCTGGTTAATATTGCCTGCTAACCTGGATTTCTTTTAGCTAAATATGCAGGTTTAAAAATATATACTTCTGTGTATTGATTTTAAGAAAGGCATTGATGTTTATAGTTAGGTACAGTCGTGCAATGATTGTGCTTTTTTCGCAAATGCGCTTTTGTTAAATCATCCACCGTTTGGCGAAGTTGGCTGTCTTTGTTAGGAAGAAATAGTCTTCACAGTTCGCAACGAGCCAGGCGGCCCAAACTGCTGCATATACCCTGACTCTGTTGCAGAGGTGACACATTTTCCCTAGTTAAAATAAATTCATGTTAGCAGGCAATGTTAACTAAATATGCAGGTTTAAAATATATACTTGTGTATTGATTTTAAGAAAAACATTGATGTTTATGGTTAGGTACAAGTTGGAGCAACGACAGTCCTTTTTATCGAATGCGAACCGCATCGATTATATGCAACGCAGGACAGGCTAGATAAACTAGTAATATCATCAACCATGTGTAGTTAAATAGTGATTATTATTGATTGATTGTTTTTTATAAGATAAGTTTAATGCTAGCTAGCAACTTACCTTGGCTTCTTACTGCACTCGCGTAACAGCCAGGCTCCTCATGGAGTGCAATATAAAGCAGGTGGTTAGAGCGTTGGACTAGTTAACGGCAAGGTTGCAAGTTTGAATCCCCAAGCTGACAAGGTAAAAATCTGTCGTTCTGCCCCTGAACAAGGCAGTTAACCCACCGTTCCTAGGCCGTCATTGAAAATAAGAATGTTATAATAAGAGTGTTCTTAACTGACTTGCCTAGTTAAAAAATATTTATACAAAAAAATAAATAAATACAGATTGTTATGAAAACTTGAAATCGGCCCTAATTAATCGGCCATTCCGATTAATCGGTCGACCTCTACAAAATACAGTACTGTAGGGTAGAGTTGAGTACAGGTCAGTACAATACAATACAGTACTGTAGGGTAGAGTAGAGTACAGGTCAGTACAATACAGTACTGTAGAGTAGAGTACAGGTCAGTACAATACAGTACTGTAGAGTTTAGTACAGTACTGTACAGTACAGTAGAGCACACTAGAGTAGAGTACAGTATATTTTACTATGCTGTACTGAACTCTATTGTACTGTACTAAACTTTACTCTGCTGTGCTGTGCTGTACTGTACTGTACTGTGATGTCCAAACTTGTGATGATTGGGACAGATTTAATCCAGTCCAAACATGCAAAGCAGGATATTACATTTGTCTACCTTTGTGTACCAATTCAGGATACATCACCATGAACAGAATGATATTCATCATAATGCGTTTCTGTATAGTACAGATCAAGGACCCATGATGCGATTCTGTTACTAAAAACTGTTACCTGTTGTTAATCCACTTCATTTAGTGTAGTTAAATAACCAAAATAGATTTTTTCAAACTCAAGATGCCATGTCATAGCTGACACCCTATTCTTTCTGCAGACATCTTAGAATCTTAATTCAGAGTAGATATTTAAGATTTTTTTTGAAAACGTGGTCACATAAAAATCGAGAGAGATTTTACTTTACATCTGCACTGTTCTTCGAGTAAATGTTTTTACATTTATTAATAAAAAAAACAAAAAAACAATCTAATTGTGGAAGTTGTTAAACGTAGTCCTTAGTATGGTTTGTTTAACTTTGCAGTCAATGGTTTTTGTTTGGCAACTGAGACCTCGTATCTGAAGACTGCACACTCCAATAAATATTATGGGTGATGTTTTGGCCACTCAAAAGGCTTTATTGTACATGGGAATCAGGATGACTGAGGGTGACCTTTAAAAACAGTGTTTTGTAACAGACTGATTTGCTTGTTCCACTGTGTCCACCACAACAACCGGTCTTTGTGTTGACAGACTGTCAAATCCATACTCTATGTGTAGCCTAGTCTATCTTGGATCCCCCATCCCATCTGTGTTTTCTTATCTCTGCTCATTGTCTTCCACCATTCTGGGTCTCCAAGCTCCATTTGTTTATTTCAATTGAAGGGGCTTAACTGTCAAGGGAAACATATGTTTACATTGCCAAAGCAAGTGAAATAGATCCTTTAAAAAAATAACAGTAAACATTAAACTCGCATTAGTTCCAAAAGAATAAAGACATTTCACATGTCATATTATGTGCAAATAGTTAAAGTACAAAAGGGAAGATAAATGAAAATAAATATTGTTTGTATTTACAATAGTGTTTGTTCTTCACTGGTTGCCCTCTTCTTGTGGCAACCGGTCACAAGTCTTGCTGCTGTGATGGCACACTGTGGTATTTCACCCAGTAGATATGGGAGCTTATCAAAATTAGGTTTGTTTTCAAATTCTTTTTGGGTCTGTGTAATCTCTAATATGGTCCCACATTTGGCAGAGGGTTAGGAAGTGCAGTTCAGTTTCCACCTCATTTTGTGGGCAGTGTGCACATAGCATGTCTTCTCTTGAGAGCCAGGTTTGCCTATGGTGGCCTTTCTCAATCTGTACATAGTCAAAGCTTTCCTTAAGTTTGGGTCAGTCACAGTGGTCAGGTATTCTGCCTCTGTGTACTCTCTGTTTAGGGCCAAATAGCATTCTAGTTTGCTCAGTTTTTTTGTTAATTCTTTACAACGTGTCAATTAATTATCTTTTTTAATTATCGTTTTTTTTAGATTTACTGTCAGGGCCCAGGTCTGACAGAATCTGTGCAGAAGATCTAGGTGCTGGTGTAGGCCCTCCTTGGTTGGGAACAGAAGCACCCGATCATCAGCAAACAGTAGACATTTGACTTATGATTCTAGTAGGGTTTTTCTTTCTCTTTCTCTCTCTCTCTCTCTCTCTCTCAAGGCTTGTGTCAGCACTTGTGTCAGCACTTGTGAGCCTGTCTGTTATGTGTGTTAGCTTGTCTGTGAGCCTGTTTGTTAGCTTGTGTGTTAGCCTGTCTGTGGGTCTATGGGTCCATCAGTCACTGACTGTGTCCAGAGTGATAGCATCTCAGACCCCTGACTATCAGCATCCTCCTCTAGTCTAACCCGTTTACTGTGTACGTTTCCCAGACAAAGTGAATGTATTATATAGATGCAGGCACTGTGCAGTTATGTTCGGAGGCGCACACACGGCTTTCAGGCATACGCATAAGCGCATGCACGCACGCAAGGGCACACTCACATCACACACACACAGTGATGTCAAACTCTGAGAAAAACAGTAGACAGTGAGACAGGATTCAAAGAGAACTTTGTGTGCAGCCGAATGCAAATCCTGACCTACAATGTCTGGAAAAGGGCACAGTCCCAGTCCCACACGCACCCAGAGACACAGACAAGAGAGAGAGCAGTGTGTGCGTGAGCGAATTCATACATGCTTGTGTGTGTGTGTGTGTGTGTGTGGTCAGAGACTGAGACATCTGTCAGTGTGTGAGGGGACAATCCTGTCCCTCCATGGGGGTCGGGGGTACCAGCCTGTATCTCTCTCTGCTCAGGGGGGTTTGATGACCAGGGCTGATCTCAGAACAGATGCTCTCTCTCTGCTATGGGAAGGGGGGGGGGGGGGTTGATGACCAGGGCTGATCTCAGAACAGATGCTCTCTCTCTGCCATGGGAAAGTGGGAGTTGATGACCAGGGCTGATCTCAGAACAGATGCTCTCTCTCTGGTTTGATGACCAGGGCTGATCTCAGAACATATACTTTCTAGTAGGGCTTGTAATGTTAAACACATACTGTATTATTGGCATATTTTCTTTAGGGTCCATGCTGGGTTTAGGGGTTCAGGAGTAGGTGGCTGTAGGGGGGAGAGCAGGGGAGAATGACTTCCCCCTCTCACTGAAGCCACAGAAGTTCCGACCTTGGTACTGCAGGCATTGTAGTCAGAAAACAAAATCCCCCAATATAGTGAATGGGAAAATGACAATCTTCATGGTCAATCTTCATATAAATATATATATTTTTTAAGAATATCATGGTACCAATAATTGCTTCTTATACACCAGATGTACGTCTTTAAAATCGCACACAGAAGAAGTTATAAGGATCATTTAGTTGCGAATGGCAACCTGCAGTACCCCAGTCAGCCTTAAACTTTAGTTACCCATTTATAAGGGGAAGCACTGAGCTAGCCTGCAACGTCTCTTCCTGGAGTAACACAAACTGCGCATGTTATGTCTCCATGAGACGCCATCTTAACCAACTTCTTCTGGCTTCAATGCGCTATTGAGTTTTCACATAGGAATGAATGATGTGGCGTGACCGATGGCTTTGTCCATTCATATATACAGTCATTGGGCGAGAGTCTTGGGCCAGGATTCAATCCGATCCGCTTTACATTTAAAGGTAATATCCGATTGAGCCAACGTGCGAAGCAATTACCATGAATGTGATATCAGATATCCGTGTATCAGTGTTCTGCAAAGATATTCAGCATCTATTCTCTACGGTGTTGTGTGTTATTGTTCAGTGTTAATACTGGGAGTGCTCCATAGAGACAGGCTCATCGCCAGAGTGTTGCGCTGCTGACAGAGCAGTGATAAGAGGACAAACATGCCCTCTGTCAGCACAGTATGCCCTACATACACACCCTGCCATGATTATATTGCCTGAGCTAGTCCTATCTCTCCACCCAGAGCTCGGGGCACGGCGCTTTGAATAGTGAGAGACATCCCCTGACAAGAGTCCAGCCATCGCTCTCCAACTGTCATGACAGTTCAGACATTTCATTTATTCACATTGGAGGAAACAGACATGCCAAACTCAGCCTGCCTGGGCTTAACAGACTGTTTAAAATACAACTCCAATCCAGTTCTGTCTGGCTCAGACTAGTCTGAAGCCAATGCAAGGCCTCTCAGTTGAGTTCCTGTAAGTGCTGGTGGTTTCTTGAACACAGAGCCCCCCCCCCCCCCCCCCATCCCTCTCTCTCTGTCTCTCCCACACTCTCTCCTCTCCTCTCCTCCACACTTTCCTTTCATCAGAGTGGTTTTCAGCTCTCTCCACTTCACTGTGCTAAAAATGCCTACCACCCCTGAGTCACTCAATGGAAGGCATGGGATTTCTACACAAGTAGCTCGCTAAGAAAAGTGCTTTTACACTTTCAGCTCGAAAATACCTTCTCTATGTATAGTCAGGTCCTTGATAAAGATGACTATAAAGACAGTTGACCTTAACAAGAAATAGCCCCATAACATAAAAAACCCACCACCATATTTTACCATAGGTATGGTGTACTTTTCTGCATACGGAATGCTTTCGACAAACCAACCACTTGTGTGCGTGTCCAAAGAGCTCTATTTTCATGTCATCTGACCATAGCACCGCCTGGAGTTTCTCTCTCTCTCTCTCTCTCTCTCTCTCTCTCTCTCTCTCTCTCTCTCTCTCTCTCTCTCTCTCTCTCTCTCTCTCTCTCTCTTTCTCTCTTTCTCTCTTTCTCTCTTTCTCTCTCTCTCTCTCTCTCCTCTCTCTCTCTCTCTCTCTCTCTGTGTGTGTGTGTGTGTGTGTCCCTCCCTCCCTCCCTCCCTGTCTCCTGAGGGATGTGCTATGCCATGTGGTTTGCGTGTATCTGGAGGGATGTGCTTGGTGTATGTCTCTATCTCCCAGAGGAGGAGTGACCTTTAGAAGGGATGGAGGAATGTGCTTGGTGTATGTCTCTATCTCCCAGAGGAGGAGTGACCTTTAGAAGGGATGGAGGGATGTGCTTGGTGTATGTCTCTATCTCCCAGAGGAGGAGTGACCTTTAGAAGGGATGGAGGAATGTGCTTGGTGTATGTCTCTATCTCCCAGAGGAGGAGTGACCTTTAGAAGGGATGGAGGAATGTGCTTGGTGTATGTCTCTATCTCCCAGAGGAGGAGTGACCTTTAGAAGGGATGGAGGGATGTGCTTGGTGTATGTCTCTATCTCCCAGAGGAGGAGTGACCTTTAGAAGGGATGGAGGGATGTGCTTGGTGTATGTCTCTATCTCCCAGAGGAGTGACCTTTAGAAGGGATGGAGGAATGTGCTTGGTGTATGTCTCTATCTCCCAGAGGAGGAGTGACCTTTAGAAGGGATGGAGGGATGTGCTTGGTGTATGTCTCTATCTCCCAGAGGAGGAGTGACCTTTAGAAGGGATGGAGGGATGTGCTTGGTGTATGTCTCTATCTCCCAGAGGAGGAGTGACCTTTAGAAGGGATGGAGGGATGTGCTTGGTGTATGTCTCTATCTCCCAGAGGAGGAGTGACCTTTAGAAGGGATGGAGGGATGTGCTTGGTGTATGTCTCTATCTCCCAGAGGAGTGACCTTTAGAAGGGATGGAGGAATGTGCTTGGTGTATGTCTCTATCTCCCAGAGGAGTGACCTTTAGAAGGGATGGAGGAATGTGCTTGGTGTATGTCTCTATCTCCCAGAGGAGGAGTGACCTTTAGAAGGGATGGAGGGATGTGCTTGGTGTATGTCTCTATCTCCCAGAGGAGTGACCTTTAGAAGGGATGGAGGAATGTGCTTGGTGTATGTCTCTATCTCCCAGAGGAGTGACCTTTAGAAGGGATGGAGGAATGTGCTTGGTGTATGTCTCTATCTCCCAGAGGAGGAGTGACCTTTAGAAGGGATGGAGGAATGTGCTTGGTGTATGTCTCTATCTCCCAGAGGAGGAGTGACCTTTAGAAGGGATGGAGGAATGTGCTTGGTGTATGTCTCTATCTCCCAGAGGAGGAGTGACCTTTAGAAGGGATGGAGGAATGTGCTTGGTGTATGTCTCTATCTCCCAGAGGAGTGACCTTTAGAAGGGATGGAGGAATGTGCTTGGTGTATGTCTCTATCTCCCAGAGGAGGAGTGACCTTTAGAAGGGATGGAGGAATGTGCTTGGTGTATGTCTCTATCTCCCAGAGGAGTGACCTTTAGAAGGGATGGAGGAATGTGCTTGGTGTATGTCTCTATCTCCCAGAGGAGGAGTGACCTTTAGAAGGGATGGAGGGATGTGCTTGGTGTATGTCTCTATCTCCCAGAGGAGGAGTGACCTTTAGAAGGGATGGAGGGATGTGCTTGGTGTATGTCTCTATCTCCCAGAGGAGGAGTGACCTTTAGAAGGGATGGAGGAATGTGCTTGGTGTATGTCTCTATCTCCCAGAGGAGTGACCTTTAGAAGGGATGGAGGAATGTGCTTGGTGTATGTCTCTATCTCCCAGAGGAGTGACCTTTAGAAGGGATGGAGGAATGTGCTTGGTGTATGTCTCTATCTCCCAGAGGAGGAGTGACCTTTAGAAGGGATGGAGGGATGTGCTTGGTGTATGTCTCTATCTCCCAGAGGAGTGACCTTTAGAAGGGATGGAGGGATGTGCTTGGTGTATGTCTCTATCTCCCAGAGGAGGAGTGACCTTTAGAAGGGATGGAGGGATGTGCTTGGTGTATGTCTCTATCTCCCAGAGGAGTGACCTTTAGAAGGGATGGAGGGATGTGCTTGGTGTATGTCTCTATCTCCCAGAGGAGGAGTGACCTTTAGAAGGGATGGAGGGATGTGCTTGGTGTATGTCTCTATCTCCCAGAGGAGTGACCTTTAGAAGGGATGGAGGAATGTGCTTGGTGTATGTCTCTATCTCCCAGAGGAGGAGTGACCTTTAGAAGGGATGGAGGGATGTGCTTGGTGTATGTCTCTATCTCCCAGAGGAGTGACCTTTAGAAGGGATGGAGGGATGTGCTTGGTGTATGTCTCTATCTCCCAGAGGAGTGACCTTTAGAAGGGATGGAGGGATGTGCTTGGTGTATGTCTCTATCTCCCAGAGGAGGAGTGACCTTTAGAAGGGATGGAGGAATGTGCTTGGTGTATGTCTCTATCTCCCAGAGGAGGAGTGACCTTTAGAAGGGATGGAGGAATGTGCTTGGTGTATGTCTCTATCTCCCAGAGGAGGAGTGACCTTTAGAAGGGATGGAGGGATGTGCTTGGTGTATGTCTCTATCTCCCAGAGGAGGAGTGACCTTTAGGGAGGTAGAAGCTCTTTGTCTTTCTTAAGATCTCTGCTCATTATAGCTCAGAGCAGGAGAGGGAGATTCTCCATCTGCACCAGCTTCATTAGGCGGGATAGAGACAATGCCATCGAACTCTCACCCAGCTAGCCAACAGCAACGCAGCACAGAGGCATTGTGTGTGTTTGTGTATCGACGTGCATCTAGCGTGTGTGTGTGTGTATGTGTGTGTGTGTGTGTTTGTCTATCTACCGGTAACTGCCGAAATAATGGGAACACTTGAGTAAATGAAGGATACAAAGTCTGTTGAAAGCAGGTGCTTCCACACAGGTGTGTTTCCTGAGTTAATTAAGCAATTAACATCCCATTAGGGTTGGGGTCATTGTATAAAAATGCTGGGCAGGCCATTATTTTGACTTCCATAGCTAAGCCCCCATAGGATGACAATGCCCCCATCCAGAGGGCACGAGTGGTCACTGAATGGTTTGATGAGCATGAAAACGATGTAAACCATATGCCATGGCCGTCTCAGTCACCAGATCTCAACCCAATTGAACCCTTATGGGAGATTCTGGAGCGGCGCCTGAGACAGCGTTTTCCACCACCATCATCAAAACACCAAATGATATTATTTCTCGTGGAAGAATGGCGTCACATCCCTCCAATAGAGTTCCAGACTCTTGTAGAATCTATGCCAAGGTGCATTGAAGCTGTTCTGGCTCATGGTATTTGAGTGTGTGTCTGTCTAGTTATTGCTTTTACACACACACACACACACACACACACACACACACACACACACACACACACACACACACACACACACACACACACACACACACACACACACACACACACACACACACACACACACACACACGTCTGCAGTTAAACCCAGCTAGGCTTCTAACCACACATCAATACAGTATAGAGTCTATACTGTATTGATGTGTGGTTAGAAGCCTAGCTGGGTTTAACTGCAGACGTGTGTGTGTGTGTGTGTAAAAGCAATAACTAGACAGACACACACTCAAATACAGATACAAATACAGGTAACTGCCAAAATAAAGGAAACACCAACACGAAGTGTCTTAATAGGATGTTGGGCCACCATGAGCCAGAACAGCTTCAATGCACCTTGGCATAGATTCTACAAGAGGTCTATACTATAGACCTTCCAATGTATCTGTTTATCTACTCTCTCACCATTTTCCCTGGCCTCTACCCAATAGCCCATCATTATGGGGAGCCCTGGGAGACACGCTCTGTTTGAACAGGGATCCAGGATCAGGCATTAAACCACTATTTACTATCTCCTCACCACTACTAGCCCCGTTAAAAGAGCTAGTCTGCTAAGCACAGTATATAGGCTATATAGCACATTGGGATGAATACTGCCCCCTTTCTTTCCCGCCACCTCTGTTTGAACAGGCCTTTAGTATTAGCTCAGCTTTAAGTGTTTTATTTTACCGTTTTTTCCAACTGCTTACACACGTTTTCAAAACGGTCTCCTTTTTTTCAAAACTCTACACACAATTCCCTAAACTGCACACATAAAATGCAAAATGCCTCACATCTCCTTCAAAATGTAACACTGCATTCAAAATGCCATAAACACATGTCAGAATGAAGCATTTGCATCAAATGGCAAACACTGCTTTCACAATAGTACATTTTTGGATATACCATGTAAACACTGTTGTTCTAAATCTAAAGCTCTTTGGTCTTTCATAGGCTTAAATCTACATTTCAATACAATGTTCTACAGTGAAAGTCATCTGCTGAGAGGGGTAACAAGTACACTGTAAACACCAATGCAATGTAGAAACAGAAAAGATTTATTAGGCCAAACATTACTGTTGTATACAGTAGCATACAACAAAAGCATAAACATATGTAAACCAAAAGTATATTCTTTAGAATACAGTAAAGAACACAATTGTGTGTGTGGGGTCCCGGGGGGGCAGTCCAGGAATTGGTAGGGGGGGGGCAGTCACCAGTGCTAAGCTACGCTTCATCTCTTCTCCGGGCTGGGTCTGGCCACAATACTTCGTCCACATCACAAGATAAGTTCTCTTGCCAAACATCGAGGGAAGTATCTCCTAGCATGGCGTATCCAACCTTGGACAGAGGCAACCTCTATGTCCCCACATGCGTCCTCCATTGCCTGGAGAAGCGGCATGCGGGCATAGGGTTGGCGATCATACACTTTCCAGCGCCAGGCTGAGAAGAATTCCTCTATGGGATTTAGAAAAGGTGAATATGGGGGTAGGTACAAAACTACAAATTGTGGATGGGTGGCAAACCAGTTTTGGACCAGAACAGCCCGGTGAAAACTAACATTGTCCCATAAAACCACAAATCTAGCAGGCTCCTGATCTGGATTGTGTAAATTGCATCCAGAAAAGTGAGCATATGGCCGGTGTTGTACGGACCCAGTGTGGCATTGTGATGGAGGACCCCGTTTTGAGTGATGGCAGCACACATAGTTATATTACCCCCACGCTGTCCAGGGACATTGGTAATTTGTCACGTCCTGACCAGCAGAGGGAGTAATTGTATTAGTTTTGGTCAGGGCGTGGCAGAGGGTTTGTGTTGTGTATGCATTTCTATGGTCTGTCTAGTTTAGTTTTCTATGTTTAGGATTGGGTGTTGGACTCTCAATTGGAGGCAGGTGTTTCTAGTTGCCTCTGATTGAGAGTCCTATATAGAGGTGTGTGTTTGGTTTGGTTATTTTGTGGGTAGTTGTATTTGCACTACTTGTAGTTATAGCCTGCAAATCTGTTAGCTGTCGTTCTTTGTTTATTGTTTTTCCGTGTTCGCTATAATAAATATAATTATGAGCACGCAAACCGCTGCGCCTTGGTCTATACATTATGACACTTGTGACATAATTGCCCTCTGTCCTATTGTGTGTGTGTGTGTGACCTGGTGAAATAGTGTAGCATTTTGATTGGTTGTGTTTGCAAAAGGAAAGCAAGTCACTTCCTGTTAGATTTTTGTGTTTTAGGTAGAGAATTGTGTGTAGTGTTTTGAAAAAAGTGTTTTATGCAATTGACAACTGAGTCAAAGGCTGAGAAATAGCTTATGGTTTTGGATATTTGGTGTGTAGTTTTGCACTTTGAGTGAGAGGTTTCAAAAATCGTGTGACATGAAAAGATTTTGTGTGTAAGCAGTTGGGAAAAACTGTAATCTGAGGCGGAACACAGCAGACCCTAGTGTGCCTCTCAAATATAGTCTACTCCTTTAATATTAATTCAGAGCTGTGCTCTGGTCCTGGTATGGTCCCCCCATTGAACCATAGGGCTGATCGATGTAGACGTTGTGTGTGTGTGTGTGTGTGTGTGTGTGTGTGTGTGTGTGTGTGTGTGTGTGTGTGTGTGTGTGTGTGTGTGTGTGTGTGTGTGTGTGTGTGTGTGGGAATAGGTCCACCCAGGTCTGTGTATTGAGCTGTGAATGGTTTCTCGAGTGAGGAGCTGTGATTATGTAATGAGAGAGAGAGAGAGAGAGAGAGAGAGAGAGAACCATAGGGCTGATCGATGTTGTGTGGAGGGTGAGTGGGCTCAGTACAGCTCACTACAGCACAGTGTAAAGTACTAGAGAATAATAATATTCCTCTTGTTGATCCTTTATAGTCCCAAGCCAAATAACTAGTATAATTTGATGTTAGCCCTATAGAAAGCCTTTAGATTGCAGTTTTGTAGGGCTAGAGAAGCATTGACTGGTTTAGCCAATAAGCAGGCTTTTGCCAAGGTGTTCCTCCACCTCTCTGTTAACTGGTGTGTTCCGGACATTTTAGACTTCTTTAATTAAAGTGCTACATAATACAAAGTACTACTGTTCCATTATAGTTCCACAAATGTGTCTTTATTTTAGGATGATGAGCAAATCCAACAACTGACTGCTACAATAGTAGATCCCATCTTTGTTTCCTACTGCGATCTTTACACTCTGCATTATCTCTATGCCCAATTATCCTAAAAGCATGATACATACTAAGAGCCTGCCAGCAGTGGTACCAGCTTTCACAGGATCAGCACAAACTGGCAGCAGACATGACAAAGTGTGTGTGTGTTTTCTTTGTGTGTGTGTGTTGGCATGGATCAACACAGGAGATGTACAGCTGAAGACAGTCCTACATGGCTGTCCGTCCAATCTGTTTCCGTGGTAACCGCTGGCCCTCTCAACCCTTAGTTGGGTAAAAATAACAACTTGCGTCTAAGAGACTAAATTAGATGTGAGATATTATTCAAAAAGATTGGACAAATTACACAGTTCAAAATGAGAGAGAGGGAGGCAGAGGGAGGGAGTGAGAGAGAGAGGCAGAGGGAGAGAGAGAGTGAGAGAGAGGGAGGAAGAGGGAGGGAGGGAGAGAGAGAGAGAGGCAGAGGGAGGGAGGCAGAGGGAGGGAGTGAGAGAGAGAGGGAGGCAGAGGGAGGGAGTGAGAGAGAGAGAGGCAGAGGGAGGGAGTGAGAGAGAGAGGGAGGCAGAGGGAGGCAGTGAGAGAGAGCGAGAGCGCGCTGTGGTGGTAGTAAACAACATCAACTCAGACCTCTAATTAATATTTCATCATAATAACATGTTGCCTTACATTACTTTGCTTGTGTGTTTGTGTCTCTGTGCTAGTGTGTCTATTGCTTTTAATTAGATCAGCCAAGCACTTCTGTAGACAAAGTAGTGTCTGAAATAGCACCCCATTCATTATACAGTGCACTGCTTTTGACCAGAGCCCATATGTCTCTGGTCAAAAGTAGTGCACTATATAGCAGTACAGATGTAGGATCTTAATTTGATTACCCTGTTGCTGGAGAACGTTTCTGCAATGCAGGACATTTTTTAATTGTAGTGCATTTGCACCCTTTTCCATATATACAGATGTAGTATCTTAATTTTAGCCACTTCGAAATTTCAGACTTGATTTTCCGTTACAAAAAATGTCCGTTAATTATAATTCACATAATATTTCACATTTCCTGTTGCTGCAGGATTATTTTCCTTCTTTAGCAAACTGGCTAAACTGGCTTTCCATGTATAAGATCTACATCTGTATACATGGAAAAGGGTGCAATTTCGGATGCACATAGGACTCTGAGTATGTCACATAGCCTGATCCCTACATAATATTATGAAGGCCTCCATCCATAGGGGAGGATATCTAGCTAATATCTATATGCAAAATGCAGAGCAGAATGGAAATTGTGTGCATATTAAGCCTTCTGTTGGCTGATCACTACACTAGGGGATTTAGTCTGTCACCAACTTCAACCAGGGTTTTTCCATAAGCCTCTCTCTCTCTCTCTCTCTCTCTCTCTCTCTCTCTCTGAGATGAAAGAAAAGTTATGAGTTTGTTTTAATTTGCTGTAGTGTATGATGCGAAAGTAAAATGATTTTCTTTCAGGTGTGAAGCAACACTAGAAAATATGCTATTATGCAAATTGCTGATTCATAGCATATATAAGGCACTTTCACATAACAACATGTAGATTTGTTTAAAACATGTTAAATCACAGGTGATAAATTATATAGGAAATGTCTAACTTGTTTTCAAAGTGGAGTGAAAGGGTTTGCTGAATAAGAGACATCAATATATTACTTCTGCAAAATGTTTAATTGACTATATCTAATTATAGTAAATGTATTTAGTTGAAGAAGATACTCATGTCTCTGAAACATGGTGTCATTTTATTTTTCTTACTAAATAAATCATTATTTGCATTGTCATTTTTTGTTGGGCGGATGGTTACAGGTCCAATTTTCATATCAATTCACACACTCAGTTTATACCAATATGTACCTTTAGGCTGCCACTAAGAGATACATCGATCACACAGGATTTTGTAATAATAAAATTGGTATGTAAAGGAACAGAAAGTGGGCCTACACTCCCAACACCTATTCCCTCTGTCTCCGTCCAACCACCCGCACCCCCTCCACCGGGAACACATGGTTTCCACCCGGTCCCACCCCGCTAGCAACACAGGTTGGTTGTCAGTCCCCACCGCCACATATCTCTGTCTACCCACCACTTATCCCCTATGTGTTGGGCTTTGGATGATTCTAATGTTATAACTTCTAATAGTAACTGTATCCACTGGCGGATTGGGTGAGAGTGAGGTGATTGCCGTCGTTTCAACCTTGACTTCCAATGCTATGCCAATGACACCCAGATCTGCCTCAGCACCAAATCCCTCCTCAACCCACCTCTGACCCACATTGAATCCTGCCTCTACAATAAATGGATGCAACAGTCGGAACTCCTCTTCATAGCAACCAAATCCACTCTCACCACAGCTGGCAAACTCACCCTCACCATTGATGACACCACTGTGTCCCCCCCCCCCACACAACCTTGGTGTCATCCTGGACTCCACCCTCTCCTTTGACCACCACATGACAGACTGTCAAATCCTCATTCTTCTACCTCCGCAACATTGCCAAAGTCAGGTCCTCCATCTCCAGTCCTGCCTCTGAAACCCTCCATCATGCATTAATCTCCTCCCGTCTTGAGTACTGCAACTCACTGCTCTCCGGCATCAACTCCAGCTCCCTCCATCTTCTCCAAATGGTTCAAAACTCTGCAACCTGACTCCTCACCCACATTACAGTGAGGGAAAAAAGTATTTGATCGCCTGCTGATTTTGTACGTTTGCCCACTGACAAAGAAATTATCAGTCTATAATTTTAATGGTAGGTTTATTTGAACAATGAGAGACATAATAACAACAATAAAAATCCAGAAAAACGCATGTCAAAAATGTTATAAATTGATTTGCATTTTAATGAGGGAAATAAGTATTTCACCCCTTTACAAAACATGATTTAGTACTTGGTGGCAAAACCCTTGTTGGCAATCACAGAGGTCAGACGTTTCTTGTAGTTGGCCACCAGGTTTGCACACATCTCAGGAGGGATTTTGTCCCACTCCTCTTTGCAGATCTTCTCCAAGTCATTAAGGTTTCGAGGCTGACGTTTAGCAACTCGAACCTTCAGCTCCCTCCACAGATTTTCTATGGGATTAAGGTCTGGAGACTGGCCAGGCCATTCCAGGACCTTAATGTGCTTCTTCTTGAGCCACTCCTTTGTTGCCTTGGCCGTGTGTTTTGGGTCATTGTCATGCTGGAATACCCACCCACGACCCATTTTCAATGCCCTGGCTGAGGGAAGGAGGTTCTCACCCAAGGTTTGACGGTACATGGCCGCGTCCATCGTCCCTTTGATGCGGTGAAGTTGTCCTGTCCCCTTAGCAGAAAAACACCCCCAAAGCATAATGTTTCCACCTCCATGTTTGACGGTGGAGATGGTGTTCTTGGGGTCATAGGCAGCATTCCTCCTCCTCCAAACACGGCGAGTTGAGTTGATGCCAAAGAGCTCCATTTTGGTCTCATCTGACCACAACACTTTCACCCAGTTGTCCTCTGAATCATTCAGATGTTCATTGGCACACTTCAGATGGGCATGTATATGTGCTTTCTTGAGCAGGGGGACCTTGCGGGCACTGCAGGATTTCAGTCCTCCACGGCGTAGTGTGTTACCAATTGTTTTCTTGGTGACTATGGTCCCAGCTGCCATGAGATCATTGACAAGATCCTCCCGTGTAGTTCTGGGCTGATTCCTCACCGTTCTCATGATCAGTGCAACTCCACGAGGTGAGCTCTTGCATGGAGCCCCAGGCCGAGGGAGATTGACAGTTCTTTTGTGTTTCTTCCATTTGCGAATAATCGTACCGACTGTTGTCACCTTCTCACCAAGCTGCTTGGCGATGGTCTTGTAGCCCATTCCAGCCTTGTGTAGGTCTACAATCTTGTCCCTGACATCATTGGAGAGCTCTTTGGTCTTGGCCATGGTGGAGAGTTTGGAATCTGATTGATTGATTGCTTCTGTGGACAGGTATCTTTTATACAGGTAACAAGCTGAGATTAGGAGCACTCCCTTGAAGAGTGTGCTCCTAATTTCAGCTCGTTACCTGTATAAAAGTCACCTGGGAGCCAGAAATCTTTCTGATTGAGAGGGGGTCAAATACTTATTTCCCTCATTGAAATGCAAATCAATTTCTAACATATTTGACATGCGTTTTTCTGGATTTTTTTGTTGTTATTCTGTCTCTCACTGTTCAAATAAACCTACCATTAAAATTATAGACTGATCATTTCTTTGTCAGTGGGCAAACGTACAAAATCAGTAGGGGGTCAAATATTTTTTCCCTCACTGTATGTCCTAGCAGCACATCACCCTTTGTCCTCTGTGAACTCCACTGGCTCCTTGTCTCCCAACGCATTGATTGCAAGATCCTCTTACTGACCTACAAAGTCTTTCACCCCCTTACTTCTCAGACCTTCTTCTCCCCTACCAACCAGCAGGCCACTTTGTCATCCCTATGTCCAAGTTCCAGAGCTTCAGCAACAGGGCCTTCTCCAGGGTTGCTCCTAGACTTTGGAACTCAGTCCCTCCATCCATCTGTGACTCTGAGTCCATCACTATCTTTCAGTCTCTCCTAAAGTCCCACCTCTTTGACAAGGCCTAACCTTTTACATTTTGCGCCAAATAGAAATTGTGTGAGCAATAATAGGATCAAAGCGTAGTTTACATTGTTTAAGGGATATATCAGTGAAGACCACCTCTTCCAGAGCAATAGGATACACCATAGTTCTCTCTGTACTCAGCCAAGGGGTGGAAGAATCATGTCTAAACCAATTTAGGATGGGGAGAAATGCTAGTGCCTGGAAATACAATTTAAAGTTTGGTGCAGATAGTCCTGCCTATGTCTTTCTCTCTTTGTATGTTTGATACATTTATCCGGGATCGCTTACCTTGCCATACCTTGCCATATAATGAAGAGATCTGACCATTCTAGTCTATCAAAAGCTTTTTTTGCATCAAGAGATAAAACAGCCCAAGGAGCTGTTGTTTCTGATGAAGTATCTAAGATATGTAATAGTCGACGGAGGTTATACGAGAATAAAAGTTTCACAAACCCGCTTCGTCCTTGTGGACCGATTTGGATAAGTAAGTCTTGAGACGGGACGACAACATTTAGAAAAAATTGCAATAGTCAGAACATTGGGTGGCATCCTTACCTTTTTTTAACAAAAGGGAAATTAGTGCTGTATTCACATCTCTCACAAATAAACCTTTGTGAACGCCTGTGTTAATCATTTCGAGCAATAGTGGACCTAATTGATTCCAAAATGTAAAATAGACCTCAGGATGAATACCATCTTATTCAGATGATTTGCCTTTATTCATGCTATCCCATGCCTTTTTGAGTTCATTGAGAAATATTTGAGCTTCCAGCGAGGAGGCTTCCTTTGTTGAGAGAAGAGGAGCTCTTCATTCTTTTGGAAAGGATTTACAATCTGAGGTGTACAGTTCTTTATAGAAGCAGGAGAATCTTTGATTGATTCATTTAGGTTCTGATAGTAATCCCCCTGCTTTCTTAAAAAAAATATATACCTATTTTTCACTCCAATTGTGGAGAAACACAACCCTGCCAAGCCGCACTGCTTCTTAACACACTGCTCACATAACCTGGAAGCCAGCCTCACCAATTTGAAACACCGTACAACTGGCAGGCGTGTCAGCGTGCATGCGCCCGGCCCGCCACAGGAGTCGCTACAGCACGATGGGACAAGGACAACCCCGCCTGCCAAACCCTCCCCTAACCTGGATGACGCTGGGCCAATTGTGCGCCGCCTCATGGGTCTCCCGGTCACAGCCGACTGTGACACAACCCGGGATCGAACCCAGGTCTGTAGTGATGTCTCAAGCACTGCAATGCAGTGCCTTAGACCGCTGCGCCACTCGGGAGGCCGTCATTCCCAGTGTGTGATCTATGTGATCATTACTGCTTACCGTGTTGGCCAATAAACAAATGGGACGATTACCATGGAAGTAAAGGTTGAGTCTAACTCAATGGAAAGCAAATTCTGCTCTCTGTTTTATCAATAAATTAACATTTCCAGTTCTGATATCTTATTGAATTGTGATTCATTCAACCCAGCTGCAAAGCAGTTGCATTATTTTTAATAAAACCTTTGGTGGCATCCCATAGAATCCGGGGGGTCATCGACTGAATTTTTTAAAATTGATCACAAAATGTACGATTATGTAGTAGTGAAACGTTGAAACACACATCTTGTGGCCCTTAGGAGATTCTGAAATGTGTAATTGTGTAACGGCTTGTCTGTGGTGTGGCGGAAAGAAGCGCAGGAAGCAGCGAACACGGTGTGGTAATTTTAATCAACCACAACGTACAAAATTAAAGGACTCCCAACAACAGGGAAAAATACAACAAACAAGCACAGTCGAACAAACTGCAGTCGACACACAGAAAGACAATCCCGCACAATAGGAAGCGGGCCAGCTGAACTAAATAGCCCTCCTAATGACTAACTCAGGGCAGGTGAGAAAACATAAAAAAAGGGAAAAACAAAAAGGGAATCGGTGGCAGCTAATAGGCCGGTGACGACGACCGCCGAGCGCCACCCGAGCAGGAGGGGGCGCCACCGTCGGTAGGACTCGTGACAGTACCCCCCCCCTGACGCGCGGCTCCTGCAGCGCGCCGACACCGGCCTCGAGGCCGACCCGGAGGACGAGGCGCAGGGCGATCCGGACGGAGGCGGTGGAACTCCTTCAACATGGATGGGTCCAAGACGTCCTCCGTCGGCACCCAGCACCTCTCCTCCGGGCCGTACCCCTCCCAGTCCACGAGGTACTGCAGGCCCCCCGCCCGGCGTCTCGAGTCCAGAATGGCCCTTACGCTGTACGCCGGGGACCCCCCGATGTCCAGGGGGGGTGGAGGGACCTCCGGCACCTCATCTTCTTGTAGGGGACCAGCTACCACCGGCCTGAGGAGAGACACATGAAACGAGGGGTTAATACGGTAATAGGAAGGGAGTTGCAACCGATAACACACCTCGTTTATCCTCCTCAGGACTTTGAAGGGCCCCACACACTGCGGCCCCAGCTTCCGGCAGGGCACGCGGAGGGACAGGTTCCGGGTCGAGAGCCAGACCCTGTCACCCGGTGCGAACACCGGCGCCTCACTGCGGTGGCGGTCAGCACTCCTTTTCTGCCTGGCACTGGCCTCCTTCAGTGAGTCCTGTACTGCTCTCCAGGTCTCCTTGGAGTGCTGAACCCAGTCCTCCACCGCAGGAGCCTCGGTCTGGCTCTGGTGCCATGGGGCCAGGACCGGCTGGTACCCTAACACACACTGGAAGGGTGACATGTTAGTAGAGGAGTGGCGAAGTGAGTTCTGGGCTAACTCTGCCCAGGGAATATACCTCGCCCACTCCCCTGGCCGGTCCCGGCAATACGACCTCAGGAACCTGCCCACCTCCTGGTTCACCCTCTCCGCCTGCCCATTGCTCTCGGGGTGATAACCGGAGGTTAAACTGACCGAGACCCCCAGCCGCTCCATAAACGCCTTCCAGACCCTGGATGTGAACTGGGAACCCCGATCAGAGACAATATCCTCCGGCACCCCGTAGTGCCGGAAGACGTGGGTAAATAGGGCCTCCGCAGTCTGCAGGGCCGTAGGGAGACCGGGCAAAGGGAGGAGACGGCAGAAAACCGATCCACAACCACCAGGATCGCAGTGTTCCCCTGAGAGGAGGGAAGATCTGTCAGGAAGTCGATAGACAGGTGCGACCATGGTCGTTGCGGAACGGGGAGGGGCTGTAACCTCCCTCTCGGTAAATGCCTAGGAGCCTTACTCTGGGCACACACCGAACAGGAAGAGACATATGACCTCACGTCCTTAGCCAAGGTGGGCCACCAATACTTCCCCCTTAGACTCCGCACTGTCCTCTCTACACCAGGATGACCCGCCGTAGGTAGCGTGTGCGCCCACCGAATCAACCGATCGCGAACATCGAGCGGCACATACATGCGCCCCTCGGGCACCTGCGTCGGCGCAGGTTCCAACACCAGTGCCCGCTCGATGTCCGCGTCCACCTCCCACACCACTGGTGCCACCAGCCTTGACGCTGGAATGATGGGAGTTGGATCGATGGGTCGGTCATCCGTGTCATACAGACGGGACAGCGCGTCGGCTTTAGTATTAAGGGAACCCGGTCTATATGAGATGGTAAACCTAAACCGGGCGAAGAACATGGCCCACCTTGCCTGACGTGGATTCAGTCTCCTCGCTGCCCGGATGTACTCCAGGTTTCGGTGGTCGGTCCAGATGAGAAAGGGGTGCTTAGCCCCCTCAAGCCAGTGTCGCCACACCCTCAAGGCTTTGACTACCGCTAGCAACTCCCTGTCCCCCACATCGTAATTACGCTCCGCCGAACTGAGCTTCCCTGAGAAGAAAGCACAGAGGCGAAGTTTCGGTGGCGCACCCGAGCGCTGTGATAGCACGGCACCCACCCCAGCCTCGGATGCGTCCACCTCTACTACGAACGCTAAAGACGGGTCCGGGTGCGCCAACACGGGCGCGTCGGTGAACAGTGTCTTCAACTTCTTGAAGGCTCTGTCCGCCTCCGTCGACCACCTCAAACGCGCCGGCCCCCCCTTCAGCAGTGAGGTAATGGGAGCCGCTACCTGGCCAAAACCCTGGATAAACCTCCGGTAGTAGTTGGCAAAGCCCAAGAACCGCTGCACTTCCTTCACCGTGGTTGGAGTCGGCCAATTACGCACCAATTACGCATGGCCTTAACGCGGTCACACTCCATCACCACCCCCGTGGTGGAAATGCGATAACCCAGAAAGGAGACGGCTCGTTTGAAAAACTCACACTTCTCAGCCTTAACGTATAGGTCATGCTCCAGCAGTCTACCAAGCACCTTGCGCACCAGGGACACATGCGCGGAGCGGGTGGTGGAATATATCAGAATGTCATCGATATAAACAATCACGCCCTGCCCGTGCAGGTCCCTGAGAATCTCGTCAACAAAGGATTGAAAGACGGCTGGAGCATTTTTCAACCCATACGGCATGACGAGGTACTCATAATGGCCTGATGTGGTACTAAAGGCGGTTTTCCACTCATCTCCCTTCTTGATACGCACCAGGTTATACGCGCTCCTGAGATCCAATTTTGTGAAGAGCTGTGCTCCGTGAAATGATTCCACCGCCGTAGCGATAAGAGGTAGTGGGTAACTAAACCCCACCGTGATCGCGTTTAGACCTCTATAATCAATGCACGGACGCAGATCTCCCTCCTTTTTCTTCACAAAAAAGAAACTCGAGGAAGCGGGTGAGATGGCGGGCCGAATGTACCCCTGTCCCAAGGATTCCGTGACGTATGTTTCCATAGCCACCGTCTCCTCTTGTGACAAGGGGTACACGTGACTCCTGGGAAGCGCAGCGTTAACCTGGAGATCTATCGCACAATCCCCTTGTCGATGAGGTGGTAATTTAGTCGCTCTCTTTTTACAAAAAGCGATCGCCAAATCGGCGTATTCAGGGGGAATGCGCACGGTGGACACCTGGTCTGGACTCTCCACCGACGTGGCACCTATGGAAACTCCTAGACACCTCCCTGAACACTCCTCCGACCACCCCTGGAGAACCCCCTGTTTCCATGAAATGAGGGGATTGTGACCAGCCAGCCAGGGGACCCCCAGCACCACCGGAAACGCAGGTGAATCAATAAGGAAAAAGTTAATGCTTTCCTTATGACTCCCCAGCGTTACCATGTCCAGCGGCACCGTAGACTCCCTGACTAGCCCTGACCCTAATGGTCGGCTATCTAAGGAGTGCACGGGGAAGGGGGAATCTATCGGCACCCGTGGAATGCCCAGCTTAATGGCAAGTCCACGGTCCATAAAGTTCCCAGCTGCGCCCGAATCGACTAGCGCCCTATGCTGGGAAGAGGGAAAAAAGTTAGAAAATGAAACAGGCAAAAACACATGACCAACAGGGGGTTCTGGGCGAGTCTGGTGCTGACTCACCTGAGGTGACCGAGAAGTGTTCTGCCTGCCCTCTCGACTCCCAGACTGGCTCCTCCAGCACCGGTCGGCCGTGTGTCCTCTCCGACCACAGCTGGTGCAGGAGAAGCCACCTCCTCCGGTGCCCCTTGACACGGCCCCCCCCACCTCCATAGGGGTAGGGGCGGGGGTGCCCGGGGGTGGAACGGGCAGGACCCTCTCCGAACGCCCGCGGGCAGCCAGCAAATTGTCCAACCGTATGGACATATCAATCAGTTCGTCCAGGGACAGATTGGTGTCCCTACAGGCCAGCTCCCTGCGGACGTCCGCCCGGAGACTACACCTGTAGTGGTCTATGAGGGCCCTGTCATTCCACCCCGCTCCAGCAGCCAAGGTCCTAAACTCCAGCGCGAAGTCTTGAGCGCTCCTCGTCTCCTGCCTGAGGTGGAACAGCCGTTCACCCGCCGCTCTACCTTCGGGGGGGTGGTCGAAAACAGCCCGAAAGCGGCGGGTGAACTCTGGGTAGTGGTCCCTCGCCGAGTCCGGAGCGTTCCAGACCGCATTAGCCCACTCCAGAGCTCGGTCCGTCAGGCAGGAAACGAGGGCACTCACGCTCTCCTCTCCTGTAGGAGCAGGCCTGACGGTGGCCAGGTACAACTCTAACTGGAGAAGAAACCCCTTGCACCCAGCCGCCGTCCCATCGTACTCCCTCGGGAGTGCCAGGCGAAGCGCGCCAGAGCCAGACGTCGTAGGAGGAGGAGATGGTTGTATCGGGGGGGGTGTAGGTGGAGAGAGGATACCACTCCTCTCCCATCGGTCCATCCTCTCCATCACCTGGTCCATGGCGGATCCGATGCGATGCAGGACCGATGTATTTTGTAGGACACGTTCCTCTATCGAGGGTAGTGGAGTGCCCGCTGCTCCCGCTGATTCCATGCTCTTAGAGGTGCGGGATTCTGTAACGGCTTGTCTGTGGTGTGGCGGAAAGAAGCGCAGGAAGCAGCGAACACGGTGTGGTAATTTTAATCAACCACAACGTACAAAATTAAAGGACTCCCAACAACAGGGAAAAATACAACAAACAAGCACAGTCGAACAAACTGCAGTCGACACACAGAAAGACAATCCCGCACAATAGGAAGCGGGCCAGCTGAACTAAATAGCCCTCCTAATGACTAACTCAGGGCAGGTGAGAAAACATAAAAAAAGGGAAAAACAAAAAGGGAATCGGTGGCAGCTAATAGGCCGGTGACGACGACCGCCGAGCGCCACCCGAGCAGGAGGGGGCGCCACCGTCGGTAGGACTCGTGACAAATTGGCAGTAGTAGGTGATTGGACAAGATCATATATTGAATTTCTATTTTCTTAATTTTTGAAAATAGAGGTGTAGATAATAATAGAAAAACAATTAGGGAGAATGTTTTATTCCTGCTTGAGTAGAAGAGGCTGATGAAAAAGCAGCCAGTTTGTACAAATGGTTCTGCATTCTATGTGTGTCCTTATGGAGCAGGTGTTTCTTTGAAGCGTTGCTATATCAATATGGTTTCTTGCTAGGATATCAAAACAGCTGGAATGTTTGATAGGACAATTTAGGGCTTTAAGATTCCAAGAGAGAGTAGCTAGCGTTGCCATTGCTTTTCAAACAGGAATTTATATTAAAAATGTCATTGTTATCTTTCGTGTTGATAAGCCCATGGATGTGTAACAAAAGCAGGATCCACAGGGGAACCCACCCATTGGTCGTCAGAAATGATGTGCAAGAAATGCAATCTATAATCTAGACCTTCACAATAATGAATCAGAACCTGTAAGCCAAGTGCTCCCTGGGAGATAAACTCATTAGCGTAAACGGAGGGGAACAGCAAAACAAATAAAGAAGGAATTGTGTGGTACTGGCCGTCTATCCTAAACAGTAGTACAATAAAAATTGTAGGGCAATAGCTTCCAATTTAAATGGCCATATTTAGCCCATATAGGGATGCAGTGCACTGTAGCCCCACAAGGAAGCAGCCCCAGTCTGTATGACCCTTCAATAAATTGACCATTGTTCATTAATTGGCATGGTGTCATCATTGTCTAAATGTCCTGGACCATAGGCAATATAATATTAAACAAAGTCCAATGTTCAGCAATAATTATAATAATAAAAGTTATATTTTTACCCAATTGAGGGGGTGTCCTCGTCATTGTCTTATGCTGACGGCAGCATCATAGCCATAGGCTAGGCTGTATGATCTATTGTCTGGATCTCTGGTTTTGATAACCATAGATATAGAACCCTAGCTAGATAAGCTGGTGTTGTCGAGCCCCTATATGATATATTGTCTATGCTAATGCCTCTATCTGTTCTGAAGATGGTGCTCCTCTGAGTGGGCTGTCGTGGCCGTTGTCTCTGGCGGTGTATTTGTTGTTGTTGTTGTTATTAAGCTGTAATACCTCAATCTGTCCTGCAGATGGTGCTCCTCTGAGTGGGCTGTCGTGGCCGTCGTCTCTGGTGGTGGTGGCTGTTTCCTTGTCTGGTCTCTTCACCTTTGTCTTCCTCATGCTGGCCTGCCTCTGCTGCAAGAAGGGACACATCGGCTTCAAGGTGAGGCTCAGACACTGCTGTACGCATGGACGCGCACACACACACGCACTCACACAGACGCGCACACTGCACCATGTACTATTTTCCATTTGGAAGTGCTGTTCATATAAGTGACCTGCACACAAACACAGAGCTGATGACAGCCATTAGATGGGTTTGACATGTTACTCCCTCAAACTGCTCTCAGATAAAACCTCCTCCAGTGACTGTGTGTGTGTGCTCTGACAGCATGGCGCCGATAGACATGGCAGCTCTGTTTTTAGCTCCTAAGCAATTTTGCGGTATTATTTTTTTTACATTTTTTTTACATTATTATCCTAGAACATTTTTTTGAGTTATTACATAAACCGGAAATAACTTTGGGATATCAGAGAGGCAGTAACTCACCAGCATTCCGACCAGAAATATGACTTTCCCGAATTGGATCCTTTGTTTGTACCCTCCAGGGCAATTTAACTAATGCCAGAGGCTCCTCCAAGACTCCGCTGGCAGAGAAGAGGTATTCGTAGTGGACTTCTAGTCTGACTCAGGAGGTGTGCACTTCTGAGTATATTCCTCATAAATGTTCAGTCTCTGGACTATAAAGTAGACCAGCTCAGGGCCAAGATCTCCTTCCAGAGAGACAACAGGGACTGCAACATACTCTGTTTCATGGAATCATAGCTCTCTCCAGATATACATTACTGTTCCCGTCCATACAGCCAGCTGGGTTCTCAGTACATTGTGCAGATAGGAATAAAGAACTCTCCGGGAAGAAGAAAGGCGGAAGTGTGTGTTTCATGATTAACTACTCATGGTGTGATTGTGGTAACATACAGGAACTCAAGTCCTTTTGTTCACACAACCTATAATCCCTCATAATCAAATGCCGACCGCATTACCTCCCAAGATAATTATCATTGGTTATTGTCACAGTCGTGTATATTCCCCCTCAAGCCGATACCACGACGGCCCTTTAGGAACTACACTGGACTTTTTGAAAACTGGGAAACGAATATCTCGAGGCCGCATTTATTGTAGCAGGGGATTTTAACAAAGCAAATCTGAGGAAAACGCGACCAAAGTTCTATCAACACATTGCCTGTAGTACTCGCACTTTGTTACTCTCTCTTCCGTGATGGCTACAAGGCCCTCCCCCGCCCTCCCTTCGGCAAATCAGATCACGAATCCATTCTGCTCCTCCCTTCCTATAAGCAGGAACTCAAACAGAAAGTACCTGTGCTAAGGTCTATTCAATGTTGTTCTGACCAATCGAAATCTATGCTTCAAGATTGTTTTGATCACTCTGACTGGGATATGTTCCGGGTTGCCTCTGAGACTAACATTGACGTAAATACTGACAAGGTGACCGAGTTCATAAGGAAATGTATAGGGGATGTTGTTCCCACTGTGATGATTAAAACCTACCCAAACCAAAAAACGTGGATAGATGGCAGCATTCAAAACTGAAAGCGTTACCCACCGCATTTAAGTCCTCAAAGCATGCACAGACCAGCTGGCTGGAGTGTTACAAACATAGTACATCTCTCCCTATCCCAGTCTCCTGTTCCTACTTGCTTCAAGATGTCCACCATTGTTCCTGAACCCAAGAAAACAAAGTTAACTGAACTAAATGACTATTGCCCCGTAGCACTCACTTCTGTCATCATGAAGTGCTTTGAGTGTCAAGGATCCCTCCAGAACATTCATTACACACACCTGTTCCCTATTCCCACTGATTAGTACTTGTATAAGTGTGCCCTTTGGTTTCCATTGGGCTGTCGATTGTTGTTACAATGTCCATTGGTGCATGTGTGTACCTGTGCTGTGTGTTTTGGGCTTTCGTGCCCTTATGGATTTCGCAGATGATTACGGGTCTCGTCCCGTGTGTTAATCATTGTGCGCATGTGGTATTTATTCGAGGTACTCCTTGCTCTTTTGTTTGGGTTTCAACACTGTGTTTTTGTATAGTGTTTATTTGGTCTTCGTCCCCTTGCCTTTACACGGCATGCCGTAATTTGGGTACACTAAAAAACACTATTACGCATTCCTGCGTCTGTCTCCTGAATCATTTATGCAAGCGTGACATTGAGAGGCTAATTAAGGATCATATCACCTCCACCTTACCTGACACCCTAGACCTGCAATTTGCATACGGCCCACGGACAATGCAATCGCCATCGCACTGCACATCTGGACAAGATGAATACCTATGTAAGAATGTTGTTCATTGACTACAGCTCAGTCTTCAATACCATAGTACCCTCCAAGCTTATCATTAAGCTTGGGGCCCTGAGTCTGAACCACGCCCTGTGTAACTGTGTCCTGGACTTCCTGATGGAACGCTCCCAGGTAGAGAAGGTAGGAAACAACACCTCCACTTCTCTGATCCTCAACACAGGAGCCCCACAAAGGTACGTTTTTAGGTCCCTCCTGTACTCCCTGTTCATCCATGACTGCGTGGCCACGCATGCCTCCAACTCAATCATCAAGTTTGCAGACGACATAACAGTGGTAGGCCTGATCACCAATAATGGCGAAACAGCCTACAGGGAGGAGGTGAGGGACCTGGTGGAGTGGTGCCAGTAAAATAACCTTTCCCTCAACAAAAGGAAGGAGCTGAACAGCAGAGGGACAGCAGAGGCAGCACACCCCAATCCAAATCGACGGGCCGCAGTGGAGATGGTGAAAAGCTTCAAGTTCCTTGGTGTACACATCACTGACATTCTGAAATGGTCCACCCACACATACAGTGTGGTGAAGAAGGCACAACAGCGCCTCTTCAACCTCAGGAGGCTGAAGAAATTCAGCTAGGCCACTAAGACCCTTACAAACTTTTACAGATCCACCATTGAGAGCATCCTGTCAGGCTTCATCACCGCCTGGTACGGCAACTGCACCGTTCGCAACCACAGGGCTCTCCGGAGGGTGATGCGGTCAGCCCAACGCATCACTGGGGGCGCACTGCCTGCCCTCCAGGACATCTACAGCACCGATATCACAAGAAGGGCAAAAAAATCATTAAGGACATCAACTATCCGAGCCACGGCCTGTTCACCCACCGCTGTCATCCAGAAGGCGAGATCAGTACAGGTGCATCAATGCTGGGACCGAGAGACTGAAAAACATCTTCTATCAAATCAAAGTTTATTTGTCACGTGCGCCGAATACAACAGGTGTAGACCTTACAGTGAAATGCTTACTTACAGGCTCTAACCAACAGTGCAAAGAAGGTATTAGGTGAACAATAGGTAAGTAAAGAAATAAAAACAACAGTAAAAAGACAGTGAAAAATTACAGTAGCGGGGCTACATTCAGGCAACGGTTAGTCAGGCTGATTGAGGTAGTATGTACATGTAGATATGGTTAAAATGACTATGCATATATGATAAATAAAGAGTAGCAGTAGCGTAAAAGAGGGGGTGGTGGGTGGTGGGACACAATGCAAATAGCCCGGTTAGCCAATGTGCGGGAGCACTGGTTGGTCGGCCCAATTGAGGTAGTATGTACATGAATGTATAGTTAAAGTGACTATGCATATATGATAAACAGAGAGTAGCAGCAGCGTAAAAGAGGGGTTGGGTGGAGGGGGCACACAATGCAAATATTCTGGGTAGCCATTTGATTACCTGTTCAGGAGTCTTATGGCTTGGGGGGTTAAAACTGTTGAGAAGCCTTTTTGTCCTAGACTTGGCACTACGGTACCGCTTGCCATGCGGTAGTAGAGAGAACAGTCTATGACTGGGGTGGCTGGGGTATTTGACAATTTTTTGGGCCTTCCTCTGACACCGCCTGGTGTTGAGGTCCTGGATGGCAGACAGTTGTCATGACGTTGGCCTGAGGGGGGAGGTTTATGACCCCCATAAATACCTTTCCCCTCTACCGATGTGACTATTGAAAATCCCTTTATTAACATAGAGAGTCTGGTGACATCAAAAGATGGGAAACGGACCCTTATTTCGGTAATCCAACCAGTTAAATATATGCGTTGGGACTTAATGAATATGATGTCAGTTCAGTTGGCGTCTGAGACATGATTACTGATGATATGACGACATAAACTGTATCTTGGAAAATCTACACATTGTAGTTATCAGATTCACATGGAATTGTTGTGCAATTTAAATGTTTAAATATGAAATTGTTTGTGAAAAGATGAAATTTAATTTTTAGCTTCTTAATGAGAGAATGGTTTGTCAGAAGAACACCACTCTGCTCACTCAGAGGCCCCGCCCAAGTGAACAGACATGGGTTGTAAACTATGAAACACAGCCCTCTCTCCCAATCCTATATAAACCCCTTGACGAAAATTTAACTTTCAGTTCCGAGGACGTTAGGGCGACAGTCCTACGTTAAAAGAGCTCAGATAATAAGCTGTTTCAAGGACGTGTGGACTTGAGGTCCCCACGTTGAAAGGACAAAGACCACCTACAGAACTAAGCCAAACCTTAGAGAACCTAACGAAATTAGCATCGAATTTCAATGTGAAGGTGACGACCTACACGCCAGAAGGATGAATTTCGACTATACCAGCCAGAATATAGCATGAGCATATAGCATGGCAACTTGGTATGAACTTTGAACTCTTATTCACTAAAGAAGTGATACCTCCTAGCCGTCGCGTTAGCGCAGCAACTGTAGACGTGGGCTAGGAGAGGACGGACAGAGTATTTGTTCTACCAAAAGACGACGGTACTACCAAGTATCCATTCTACCATCAGACATTCTTCAAAGGACAGCCCGGCCTCCCATCTATGATCAACCGATCGAAGCGCAGCTCAGAGTAAATATTTATTGCATTTTCCTTTTTCAAATGGGTGGTAATTTAGAATGCATAAGATACTGTATTTACGATAGCATAGCTTCTCCCTTTGTTCCTCAGTCTTCCCGCTCTTTCACTCAACCCCCCCACCCCTTTCTTTCTGTAACCAGCCGCTACATCGGCTACGTTCACCAGGTCCATCAATGTATGATTCATTCTGTGTATATGTAATTCAGTGTGATTAGTTAGGTATTTAGTAAATAAATAATTAAACCAAATTTTGTATCACTGATTCAACTTATTAGCCAGGGTTCGTGAAGATAACCAAGAATGTACAACTTTCAGATGAGACTAAATAAGGTGAGGATTAAATATTGACTGCTATTGACGTAAAATCTTACCAGGTCTTTAAGAGTTTATTCGGAAGACAACAGCTTTATAAACATTCTTTCGTGGTGCCCCGACTTTCTAGTTAATTATTTACCTGATTAGCTTAATCATGTAATATTAATTACAGAGAAATAATTTTATAGAATAGCATGTCATATCACTTAATCCGGCATAGCCAAAGACATGACACAGCTTAGCCCCATTGATGTACTGGGCCGTACGCACTACCCTCTGTTGTGCCTTGAGGTTGGAGGCCGAGCAATTGCTGTACCCGGCAGTGATGCAACCAGTCAGGATGCTCTCGATGTTGCAGCTGTAGAACCTTTTGAGATCTGAGGACCCATGCCAAATCTTTTTAGTTTCCAGAGGGGGAATAGGCTTTGTCGTGCCCTCTTCACGACTGTCTTGGTGTGTTTGGACCATTCTAGTTTGTTGGTGATATGGACACCACGGAACTTGAAGCTCTCAACCTGCTCCATTACAGCCCCGTCGATGAGAATGGGAGCGTGCTCGGTCCTCCTTTTCCTGTAGTCCACAATCATCTCCTTAGTCTTGGTTACGTTGAGGGAGAGGTTGTTATTCTGGCACCACCCGGCCAGGTCTCTGACCTCCTCCCTATAGGCTGCCTCGTCGTTGTCAGTGATCAGGCCTACCACTGTTGTGTCATCTGCAAACTTAATGATGGTGTTGGAGTCTTGCCTGGCCATGCAGTCGTGGGTGAACAGGGAGTACAGGAGTGGACTGAGCACGCACCCCTGGGGGACTCCAGTGTTGAGGATCAGTGTGGCAGATGTGTTGCTACCTACCCTCTCCACCTGGGGGCAGCCCGTCAGGAAGTCCAGGATCCAGTTGCAGAGGGAGGTGTTTAGTCCCAGGATCCTTAGCTTAGTGATGAGCTTTCAGGGTACTATGGTGTTGAAAAAGTGTTCCTTTTGTCCAGGTGGGAAAGGGCAGTGTGGAGTGCAATAGAGATTTCATCATCTGTGGATCTGTTTGGGCGGTATGCAAATTGGAGTGGGTTTAGGGTTTCTGGGATAATGGTGTTGATGTGAGCCATTACCAACCTTTCAAAGCACTTCATGGCTACGGACGTGCTACGGGTCTGTAGTCATTTAGGCAGGTTGCCTCCGTGTTCTTGGGCACAGAGACTATGGTGGTCTGCTTGAAACATGTTGGTATTACAAACTCAATCAGGGACATGTTGAAAATGTCAGTGAAGACACCTGCCAGTTGGTCAGCACATGTCCGGAGCACACATCCTGGTAATCCGTCTGGCCCCGCAGCCTTGTGAATGTTGACCTGTTTAAAGGTCTTGCTCAGGTCGGCTGTGGAGAGCGTGATCACACAGTCGCCCGGAACAGCTGATGCTCTCCTGCATGCCTCAGTGTTGCTTTGCCTCAAAGCGAGCATAGAAGTGATTTAGCTCGTCTGGTAGGCTCGTGTCACTGGGCAGCTCGTGGCTGTGCTTCCCTTTGTAGTCTGTAATAGTTTGCAAGTCCTGCCACATAAGACGAGCGTCGGAGCCGGTGTAGTACGATTCAATCTTAGCCCTGTATTGACACTTTGCCTGTTTGATGGTTCGTCGGAGGGCATAGCAGGATTTCTTATAAGCTTCTGTGATAGAGTCCCGCACCTTGAAAGCTGCAGCTCTACCCTTTAGCTCAGTGCGAATGTTGCATGTAATCCATGGCTTCTGGTTGGGGTATGTATGTACAGTCACTGTGGGGACTTCGTCCTCGGTGCACTTATTGATAAAGCCAGTGACTGATGTGGTGTACTCCTCAATGCCATCGGAAGAATCCTGCAACATGTTCCAGTCTGTGATAGCAAAACAGTCCTGTAGTTTAGCATCTGCTTCATCTGACCACGTTTTTATAGACCGAGTCACTGGTGCTTCCTGCTTTAATTTTTGCTTGTAAGCAGGAATCAGGAGGATAGAGTTGTGGTCGGATTTACCAAATGGAGGGCGAGGGAGAGCTTTGTACGTGTCTCTGTGTGTGGAGTACAGGTAATCTAGAATTATTTTCCCTCTGGTTGCATATTTAACATGTTTATGGAAATTAGGTAAAACTGATTTAAGTTTCCCTGCATTAAAATCTCCGGCCACTAGGAGTGCCGCCTCTGGGTGAGTGGTTTCCTGTTTGCTTTTTTCCTTATACAGCTGACTGTGTCTTAGTGCCAGCATCAGTCTGTGGTGGTAAATACACAGCCACGAAAAGTATAGCTGAAAACTCTCTAGGCAAGTAGTGTGGCCTGCAATTTATCACAATATACTCTACTCCAGGCGAGCAAAATCTAGAGACTTCCTTAGATTTCGTGCACCAGCTGTTGTTTACAAATATGCACAGACCGCCCCCTCTCGTCTTACCGGAGTGTGCTGTTCTATCTTGCCGGTGTGGCGTATATCCCGCTAGCTGAATATCCTTGTCATCATTCAGCCATGATTCTGTGAAACATAAGATATTACAGCTTTTGATGTCCTGTTGGTAGGATATTCGTGATCGTACCTTGTCTAATTTATTGTCCAATGATTGCATGTTGGCGAGTAATATTGACGTAATGGCAGCTTTCCCACTTGCCTTTTGCGGATCCTTACGAGGCATCCCGCTCTGTGTCGTCTGTACCTGCGACTCTTGTCGAGTGTTTGATGAATGTCCTATGCGTCCTGTTTGAAGAAAAAATCTTTGTCTAATCCGAGGTGAGTGATTGTTGTCCTGATACCCAGAAGCTCTTTTTTTGCCATAAGATACGGTTGCAGAAACATTATGTACAAAATAAGTTACAAATAACGCAAAAAACCCCACATAATAGCACAATTGGTTGGGCGCCCGTAAAACTGCTGCCATGTCTTCCGGCGCCATTTTATCTCAAGGCCTCCCAGTACCCTGCCTTGACCTTAGTCATTGTCACTAGCCGACTACCACCTGGTTACTTTACAATGCACCTTAGAGGTTGCTGCCCTTTGTATTGTACGTAGACATGGAACAACGTTTACGTACTGTTTTACTAATTTCATATGTTTTTTAGTCAAGGCCATCCTATTCAACTATTGCTGTATATGCAGTGCCTTCGGAAATTATTCAGACCCCTTTACTTTACTAAGTTACAGCCTTATTCTAAAATGTATTCAATAGATTTTTTCCCTCATCAATCTGCACACAATAACCCATAATGACAAAGCAAAAACATTTTTTTTTTAAACATTTTTGCAAATTTATAAAACATATAAAAAAACGGAAATATCACATTTACATAGGTATTCAGACCCTTTACTCAATATTTTGTTGAAGCACCTTTGGCAGCAATTACAGCTGCGAGTCTTCTTGGGTATGACGCTACAAGTTTGGCACACCTGTATTTGGGGATTTTCTCCCATTCTTCTCTGCAGATCCTCTCAAGCTCTGTCAGGTTGGATGGGGAGCGTCGCTGCACAGCTATTTTCAGGCCTCTCCAGAGATGTTCGATCGGGTTCAAGTCCGGGCTCTGGCTGGGCCACTCAAGGACATTCAGAGACTTGTCCTGAAGCCACTCCTGCGTTGTCTTGTCGGGAGTGTGCTTCGGGTCGTTGTCATGTTGGAAGGTGAACCTTCGCTGAGGTCTGAGATCCTGAGCACTCTGGAGCAGGTTTTCATCAAGAATCTCCCTGTACTTTGCTCTCAATTCCTTCGACCTCATGGCTTGGTTTTTACTCTGACATGCACTGTCAACTGTGGGACCTTATATAGACAGGTGTGTGCCTTTCCAAATCATGTCCAATTCAATCAATTGAATTTACCACAGGTGGACTCCAATCAAGTTGTGTTTGTATTTGTATTTATTATGGATCATCATTAGCTACTCTTCCTGGGGTCCAGGAAGAGTAGCTAAGTGTGTGCCCTCAGGCCCCTACTCCACTACCACATATCTACAACACAAAATCCATGTGTACGTGTGTGTATATGTTATCATGTATGTGTATGCATGTGTCTGTGCCTATGTTTGTATAGTTTCACAGTCTGATTTTACTGCTTGCATCAGTTAACTGATGTGGAATAGAGTTCCATGTAGTCATGGCTCTATGTAGTACTGTGCACCTCCCATAGTCTGTTCTGGACTTGGGGACGGTGAAGAGACCTCTGGTGGCATGTCTTGTGGGGTATACATGGGTGTCTGAGCTGTGTGCTAGTCGTTTAAACAGATAGCTTGGTGCTTTCAACATGTCAATACCTCTCAGAAATACAAGTAGTGATGAAGTCAATCTCGCCTCCACTTTGAGCCAGGAGAGATTGACATGCATATTATTAATGTTTGCTCTCTGTTTACATCCAAGGGCCAGCCATGCTGCCCTGTTCTGAGCCAATTGCAATTTTCCCAAGTCCCTCTTTGTGGCACCTGACCACACGACTGAACAGTAGTGCGACAAAACTAGAGCCTGTAGGACCTGCCTTGTTGATAGTGCTGTTAAGAATGTAGAGCAGCGTTTTATTATGGACAGACTTCTCCCCATCTTAGCTACTGTTGTATCAATATGTTTAGACCATGACCGTTTACAATCCAGGGTTACTCAAAGCATTTGTCACCTCAACTTGCTCTATTTCCACATTATTTATTACAAGATTTAGTTGAGGTTTAGGGTTTAGTGAATGATTTGTCCCAAATACAATGCATTTAGTTTTTTAAATATTTTGGACTAACTTATTCCTTGCCACCCACTCTGAAACTATCTGCAGCACTTTGTTACGTGTTGCAGTTGCTGTAGCAGCTGACGTGTATAGTGTTGAGTCATCTGCATACATTGATACACTGGCTTTACTCAAGGCCAGTGGTATGTTATTAGTAAAGACTGAACAAATTAAGGGGCCTAGACAGCTGCCCTGGAGAATTCCTGATTCTACCTGGATTATGTTGGAGAGTTTTCCATTAAAGAATACCCTCTGTGTTCTGTTAGACAGTTAACTCTTTATCCACAATATAGCAGGGGGTGTAAAGCCATAACTCAGAAGTTTTTCCAGCAACAGACTATGATCGATATTGTCAAAAGCCGCACTGAAGTCTAACAAAACAGCCCCAACAATCTTTTTATGGGCCCACCGCCTCAGTGCTAACAGCATAGATCTGGTTCATTGGCACATGATTGCTGCAGATTCAGCAGAGATATTCAGGGCAGTTAGAGGGACATAAATTAGGTTACTTACATTGTGTCTACCAATGCCCCTGGTATAATGTACATTTGCTAAAGCATTATGATGACTCAGCAAACCAATGGTTGGGATTAACTGAGCTGGGCTTCGGTCATTGATAAGTCATTGTCTCAATGCAGCCTTATAATTCTGTGAAAGGACCCAGGAACCCAAATGATTTGGGTGGATTCCATCCTCCTTATAAAACGTGTTTTGTTTCCAAAAGGTTTTGAAATTGTCAACAAAAGCTACACCCATTGAGCTGCAATAATCACTTAGCCAGTTGTGAAGAGAAAGAATCATGCTAAAGCGTTCAATGCCGCGATTGAGAGAGGGCACAGGGTCAGATATGATGGGTCTTTTATTAGTGTCTAGCAGAGAGTCAATCAGCTCTTTGAAATCCACTGTTAAGAGCTGCCCTTCATAATGTCATTGTAACCCACATGGACTATGATAGAATTGATGTCCATGTCCTGGCGTAGTACATTCGTGAGCAGCTTAGTAATGTCATTTACTCGACCTCCGGGATAGGCCATTGTTTTTGCACCAGGAACAGTCACATTATTACTATGGAGCTGACCAAAATCACGGCTGGTGAGAAGGATGAGGAAATCCATCCACTCCCATGCTTCACAGGATTCTGAGAACCCTTTAAGGACTGGCGAGAGGCAGGATAATTTGAACACGTAGCTCCAGGCCTCCGACAGTTGGAGAAGCCCTGCTCGATCCAGAGCAGGGACGGAAGGTTGCCTGCATTGACTTCGAAATCATAGGGGTAGGAGTAGTCACAGCGGCCGCAGACACCGGTACCCCAAGTGACGAAGGTGCAGGACGATCAGGCTCCAGGGCGGTGAATGAACTCCGGGCAACATCGCCCAGTCGGATTACGAAAAATTACAAGATGGAGATGCATCCAACATGCGCGAACTCCGTCCAGCCACCGGCGTAGAAAAGGTAAACATTCCACCCTGCGTTTTCCCAAGTTTCTTACGAAGGCTGGCGACCTGCGTGATCAAGGAAGCCAATTTAAGCTTATAATCCTCGGCAAGCAAACAATTGCCGCATTGGAACTCTGAGTGATCCAGTAGGTCCCAAAAAACAAAGTGTTGTAGTTACAGCTCCTACAGCGCTAGAACCGTTCATTTACTTCTCCAGACAAAGGAGGCTATAGTCCGGACTCCGACATTGCTCCGACATTGCTCGTAATATATATTTTTGTTCTTTTACATTTTACATATATATATATATATATATACTGTATTTATAGTCCGGACTCCGACATTGCTCGTAATATATATACACTGCTCAAAAAAATAAAGGGAACACTTAAATAACACAATGTAACTCCAAGTCAATCACATTTCTGTGAAATCAATCTGTCCACTTAGGAAGCAACACTGATTGACAATAAATTTCACATGCTGTTGTGCAAATGGAGTAGACAACAGGTGGAAATTATAGGCAATTAGCAAGACACCCCCAATAAAGGAGTGGTTCTGCAGGTGGGGACCACAGACCACTTCTCAGTTCCTATGCTTCCTGGCTGATGTTTTGGTCATTTTTGAATGCTGGCGGTGCTTTCACTCTAGTGGTAGCATGAGACGGAGTCTACAACCCACACAAGTGGATCAGGTAGTGCAGCTCATCCAGGATGGCACATCAATGCGAGCTGTGGCAAGAAGGTTTGCTGTGTCTGTCAGCGTAGTGTCCAGAGCATGGAGGCGCTACCAGGAGACAGGCCAGTACATCAGGAGACGTGGAGGAGGCCGTAGGAGGGCAACAACCCAGCAGCAGGACCGCTACCTCCGCCTTTGTGCAAGGAGGAGCAGGAGAAGCACTGCCAGAGCCCTGCAAAATGACCTCCAGCAGGCCACAAATGTGCATGTGTCTGCTCAAACGGTCAGAAACAGACTCCATGAGGGAGGTATGAGGGCCCGACGTCCACAGGTGGGGGTTGTGCTTACAGCCCAACACCATGCAGGACGTTTGGCATTTGCCAGAGAACACCAAGATTGGCAAATTCGCCACTGGCGCCCTGTGCTCTTCACAGATGAAAGCAGGTTCATACTGAGCACGTGACAGACGTGACAGAGTCTGGAGACGCCGTGGAGAACGTTCTGCTGCCTGCAACATCCTCCAGCCTGACCGGTTTGGCGGTGGGTCAGTCATGGTGTGGGGTGGCATTTCTTTGGGGGGCCGCACAGCCCTCCATGTGCTCTCCAGAGGTAGCCTGACTGCCATTAGGTACCGAGATGAGATCCTCAGACCCCTTGTGAGACCATATGCTGGTGCGGTTGGCCCTGGGTTCCTCCTAATGCAAGACAATGCTAGACCTCATGTGGCTGGAGTGTGTCAGCAGTTCCTGCAAGAGGAAGGCATTGATGCTATGGACTGGCCCGCCCGTTCCCCAGACCTGAATCCAATTGAGCACATCTGGGACATCATGTCTCGCTCCATCCACCAACGCCATGTTGCACCACAGACTGTCCAGGAGTTGGCGGATGCTTTAGTCCAGGTCTGGGAGGAGATCCCTCAGGAGACCATCCGCCACCTCATCAGGAGCATGCCCAGGCGTTGTAGGGAGGTCATACAGGCACGTGGAGGCCACACACACTACTGAGCCTCATTTTGACTTGTTTTAAGGACATTACATCAAAGTTGGATCAGCCTGTAGTGTGGTTTTCCACTTTAATTTTGAGTATGACTCCAAATCCAGACCTCCATGGGTTGATAAATTGGATTTCCATTGATTATTTTTGATTATTTTCGTGTGATTTTGTTGTCAGCACATTCAACTATGTAAAGAAAAAAGTATTTAATAAGATTATTTCTTTCATTCAGATCTAGGATGTGTTGTTTAAGTGTTCCCTTTAATTTTTTGAGCAGTATATTTTTGTTAATTCTATTCTTTTACATTTAGATTTGTGTGTATTGTTGTGAGTTGTTAGATACTACTGCACTGTTGGAGCTAGGAACACAAGCATTTCGCTACACCCGCAATAACATCTGCTAAATATGTGTATGCGGTAACACAATTGGATTTGATTTGATTTGTGTCTTCCAGAGACTCTCTGCTAACTGTGCTTACCGCTCCCAGCAACCTTAAAGAGGACACGCTAAGTGCTTTGAGACCTTTTGAGTGAGGCAGAACGATACATTTTTTAATGAATTAACCATCTACGCACACACACACATGCACACACGCACATACAGAGGATTGTTTTAAAGTGAAACAGGCACAGATGCCTATGACAGTTTCCACGTTCTACTTCAAATGAAGATTCATGCCATAGTGACTTTGAACAAGAGAATTTAAAAAAAGAAAGGGCATACTTGAGGCTAAGTCTGTCAATTATCTGTCACTGGGGAGCTAAGAAGACTGAGACCCTTCTTAATCACCAATGATTGATCCTCTTTCATTTCTTCCCTCTAAGAACTTCAATCTCTCTTCTCTCTGTCTCTCTCTCTCTCTCTCTTTCTCTCCCTCTCTTCACTCTCCCTCTCTCTCTCTCTCTCTCTCTCTCTCTCTCTTCACTCTGTCTCTCTCTCCCTTTCTCGCTCTCTTTGTTCTCCCTCTCTCTCCCTCCCCCTCTCTGTCTCCCTCTCTCCACTCTCCCTCATTCTCTGTCTCTCCCGCTCTCTGCTCACCCTCTCTCTGTTTCTCCCTCTCTCTGTCTCTCCCTCTCTCTCTCTTTGCTCTCCCTATGTATCTCCCTCTCTCTCTCTTTCCTCTCCAGCTGTATCTCCCTCTCTCTTTGCGCTCCCTCTGTCTCGCCCTCTCTCTCACTCTCTTCTCTCTCTCCCTTTGTCTCTCAATCTATATTTCTCTCTTCCATTATGTTTGAAAGCCAGATAGGGCAGAACTAATTCAAACAAGAGGAGAGGGAGAAAGGGGTGAGCAGGGGTTGAGCGAGGGCGTGAGGAAGGGCATACCCCAGAGCCCACAGTACATCCGGCCCCCCAGACCCCAAGGCCCCCATCTGGAATTAGACACAGCCTCTCTCAGAGCAGGAAGAGGGGATTTTAGGATTAGTTATTGTGTGTGTGTGTATGTGCGTGTGTTTGTGTGTGTGCTCATCATTCAGTGGGGAAGGGGCCTGCCCTGCACATGTTCTATGGCTGGAGAAGAGAGAGTGATAGAAGAGAAAGAAGTATAGAAGAGTAGGGAGTGATGTCATGAGGATAGAATGTGAAAAGTTTTTTTCTTATGCCTCACATTTTTGTGGAGGCTTTTTTTCTCTCGTTTTCTCAATTGCCCTCCTCCCACCTTTATTTCCCGCTCGGGAGGAGCACAGGAACTTCCTTTTGGACTGGGAGTCACTGCTCCTCCCTTCTCCTCTCTCTTTTCCCCTCCATCCCTCTTTCTCTCCCTCCCTCTATCTCTCTCTCTCTCTCTCTCTCTCTATCTGTGACATTGAGATGGACCATTGTGGTCTCACCAGAGTGCTAGCTAGCTGTTATCTGCTGAACTCAACAATGAAGACTATCTCAACTGCAGGACCATGCTCCTACTGTAGACTCTGTGCTTGGCACTGTCACTACCATGCCCTGCAAACCAGCTGGGCCACCCTGGGTGGGAGGTGGCGTAGCAGGTTCTTTTAGCTTGTTGCTCTGTAGAGACATTTGGGGTACAGGGTACAAGTGATCTTGTGTTGTGTGGGTGACCAACACGCCTGCTTTCCCAATGGAACTTGAGCTCAGGTAAGAAATGGTGGGGATGTTATGGGAATGTCATCAGAAGGTCAAGTGTACTCTGAGCTCTCGCTAAGACTCTGTATCAGGCTGATATTCAGCTACAGCTGCTCTTGGAGAAGGTTCTTATAGAACAGGGGTTCCCGACCTTTCTCCGCATCGCAGACTGGAGCAGATCCAGAAACAGTTTTGCGGACCGGAGAACACCCATCAATCTAGCTTTAGGAAGCTGCACCTGGACAGATTCTTGAGGGCTGGTTGGAGAGTGTTTCATCTTTTAGTAGGCTAATCAGTGAAGTTTATTATCAGAGGCACAAGTGTAGTCTGAACTCGCGCTGTGAATGTGTTATGTGAAAGTGTCCAATGCTTGATGTCATAGAAAGGGAATGTTATTACATTTTTTTGTGTTTTTGTGCTTTGAGAATGTTACACTGAAAATGAACCACTGGAGTTCAATAGTTGTAAATGTGTTGTGTTGTTTAGAGTTCTGTTTCTTGTTTTTTCGTTTCTACAATTGTACAGCAACTTTTAAAGTGATATATAAAGTTCATGTAATATTATTATTTATGTGTTGGAGCACTGTGGTATGTGCATAGGTACACGTGTGCAGCTATGTGTGAGAGGGCTGCATGTTTATGTGTCTGTTTGATCTAGGTTGCTGTATACAGTACAGTGCATTTGGAAAGTATTCTGACCACAGCCTTGTTCTAAAATGTATTATATATATTTATTTTTCCTCATCAGTCTACACACAATACCCTGTAATGACAAAGCAAAAACACGTTTTTAGAATTTTTTTGCAAATTTATAAAAACTAAAAAACTAAAAAAACATATTCCCTTAAGTATTCAGACCCTTTGCTATGCGACTCAAAATTGAGCTCAGATGCATCCTGTTTCCATTGATCATCCTTGAGATGTTTCTACAACTTGATTGGAGTCCACTTGTGGCAAATTCAATTGATTGGACATGATTTGGAAATGCACACACCTGTCTATATAAGGTCCCACAATTGACAGTGCATGTCAGAGCAAAAACCAAGCCACGAGGTCAAAGGAACTGTCTGAAGAGATCCGAGACAGGACTGTGTCGAGGCACAGATCTGGGGAAGGGTATCAAAAAATGTCTGCAGCATTGAAGGTCCCCAAGAACACAGTGGCCTTCATCATTCCTAAATGGAAGAAGTTTGGAACCACCAAGAAACTTCCTAGAGCTGGCCGCCCGGCCAAACTGAGCAATGGGGAGAGAAGGGCCTTGGTCAGGGAGGTGACCAAGAACCCGATGGTCACTCTGACATGGCTCCAGAGTTCCTCTGTGGAGATGGGAGAATCTAGCCTTTATGGTAAAGTGGCCAGACGGAAGCCACTCCTCAGTGTAATGCGCATGACAGCCCGCTTGGGGTTTGCCAAAAGGCACCTAAAGACTCTGACCATGAGAAACAAAATGATCTGGTCTGATGAAACCAAGATTGAACTCTTTGGCCTGAATGCCAAGCGTCATGTCTGGAGGAAACCTGGCACCATCTCTACGGTGAAGCATGGTGGTGTCAGCATTATGCCGTGGGGATGTTTTTCAGTGGCAGGGACTGGGAGACTTGTCAGGACAGGGGGAAAGATGAACAGAGCAAAGTATAGAGAGATCCTTGAAAATGTGCTCCAGAGTGCTCAGGACCTCAGACTGGGGCGAAGATTCACATTCCAACAGGACAACAACCCTAAGCATACAGGCAAGAAAATGCAGGAGTGGCTTCGGGACAAGTCTCTGAATGTCCTTGGGTGTCCCAGCCAGAGCCCGAACTTGAACCGGATCGAACATCTCTGGAGAGACCTGAAAATAGCTGTGCTATCACTCCCCATCCAACTTGACAGAGCTTGAGAGGTTTTGCACACAAGAATGGGAGAAACTCCCCAAATACAGGTGTGCCAAGCTTATAGCGTTATACCCAAGAAGGCTCGAGCCTGTAATCGCTGCCAAAGGTGCTTCAACAAAGTACTGAGTAAAGGGTCTGAATACTAATGTAAATGTAATATTTCAGTTGTTTTTTTATAAATGTGTAAAAATTCTAAAAACCTGTTTTTGCTTTGTCATTATGGGGTATTTAGAATAAGGCTGTAACGTGGCAAAATGTGGAACAGTCAAGGGGTCTGAATACTTTCCGTATGTGCTGTACGTGGGAGAGAAATGTGAGTGGATGTTGATGTGTGTCCTTTTGATCTATGTTGCTGTAGATGTGGGAGAGATATGTGAGTGGATGTTTGTGTGTTTTTGTGAACTCTGTAGCAGTACATGTTATGGGAACTGCATGTGTGTGATCTCTGCAAGGGTACGTGTTAGAGGCATGTGTTTTCCTGGCTCTCTGGTGATCCTGAGAGTGAAAACACATGTTTGAGGGGCCGTGTGAAGCTGTGGACCTAGAGACAAGAGGGTGTGTGTGTCCTGTGTGTGTGTATATTCTCTCGTGGGACAGGATGGATGGATGGGGGGATGGAAGGAGGGGTGAGGACGATGGGGGAAGCAGGGGAGTGGGTGCCGGAGGAGGCTACAAAGGGTCACAATTTTCCATAGTTTCCACCCCACCACTCAACTCCATACAACTAAGGGGCTTTTACACTTATATCCTGTCTCCAAATGTTTCCAATACTCTTGCTCTCTCTACACACACACACACACACACACACACACACACACACACACACACACACACACACACACACACACACACACACACACACACACACATACACGCTCCTCAGGGTTCAAACACCAGGGAATGACACAGTATGAACTATCTGACCTCTGACCTTTTTGTCCTCTTCTGTAGGAGTTTGAGAATGCCGAGGGGGAGGAGTACCAGGCGGACCTGTCCACCCTGGCATCCCCTGCGTCCCAGAGCGGACCTGATGTTTACATCCTGCCCCTGACTGAGGTGTCACTCCCCATGGCCAAACAACCAGGACGATCAGGTAGGACCAACATGTCTTTGTCTCTCACCCTCATTTAGTTTCAATTCAGTTCAAATACTTTTCTTTCAACAAGAAGATTTAAGTACAGCACCTTCGGAAAGTATTCAGACCTCTTGACTTTTTCCACATTTTGTTATGCTACAGCCTTATTCTAAAATTAATCGTTTTTTTTCTCCGTCATCCATCTACACAATACCCCATAATGACAAAGCAAAAACTAGTTTTTAGTTTTGTTTGCTAATTAATGTATTTATTTTTTATAAAAAAATATCCCATTTACGTAAGTATTCAGACCCTTTACTCAATACTTTGTTGAAGCACCTTATGGCAGCAATTACAGCCTCAAGTCTTCTTGGGTATGACGCTACAAGCTTGGCACACCTGTATTTGGGGAGTTTCTCCCATTCTTCTCTGCAGATTCTCTCAAGCTCTGGCAGGTTGAATGGGGAGCGTTGCTGCACAGCTATTTTCATGTCTCCAGAGATGTTCGATTGGGTTCAAGTCCGGGCTCTGGCTGGGCCACTCAAGGACATTCAGAGACTTGTCCCGAAGCCACTCCTGCGTTGTCTTGTCGGGAGTGTGCTTCGGGTCATTGTCATGTTGGAAGGTGAACCTTCGCCGAGGTCTGAGATCCTGAGCACTGGAGCAGGTTTTCATCAAGAATCTCACTGTACTTTGCTCTGTTCATCTTTCCCTAAATCCTGACAAGTCTCCCAGTCCCTGCCGCTGAAAAACATCCCCACAGTATGATGCTGCCACCACCATGCTTCACCGTAGGGATGGTGCCAGGTTTCCTCCAGATGTAACACTTGGCATTCAGGCCAAAGAGTTCAATCTTGGTTTCATCAGACCAGAGAATCTTGTTTCTCATTGTCTGAGAGTCCTTTAGGTGCCATTTGGCAAACTCCAAGTGGGCTGTCATGTACCTTTTACTGAGGAGTGGCTTCCGTCTGGCCACTTTACCATAAAGGCCTGATTGGTGGAGTGCTGTAGAGATGGTTGTCCTTCAGGAAGGTTCTCCCATCTCCACAGAGCAACTCTGGAGCTCTGTCAGAGTGACCATCGGGTTCTTGGTCACCTCCCTGACCAAGGCCCTTCTCCCCCCATTGCTCAGTTTGACTGGGTGGCCAGCTCTTTGAAGAGTCTTGATGGTTGCAAACTTCTTCCAATTAAGAATGATGAAGGCCACTGTGTTCTTGGGGACCTTCCAAGCTGCAGACATTTTTTGGTACCCTTCCCCAGATCTGTGCCTCGACACAATCCTGTCTCGAAGCTCTACAGACAATTCCTTCGACCTCATGGACTGGTTTTTGCTCTGATATGCCCTGTCAACTGTGGGACATTATATCGACAGGTGTGTGCCTTTCCAAATCATGTCCAATCAATTGAATTTACCACAGGTGGACTCCAATCAAGTTGTAGAAACATCTCAAGGATGATCATTGGAAACAACTCAATTTCGAATCGCATAGCAAAGGTTATGAACTTACTGAAGTAAATAAGGTATTTCTGTTTTTATTTTGAATACATTTGCAACATTTCTGAAAACCTGTTTTCACTTTGTCATTATGGGGTATTGTGTGTAGATTGATGAGGAAAACATTTATTTGAATTTAATACATTTTAGAATAAGGCTGTAGCGTAACAAAATTCAGAAAAGGGAAGGGGTCTGAATACTTTCCAAATGCACTTTATTTGAAGTAATCTCTGTGAGGGGGATGTTCAGGGTTGCATAAGCCCAGGGAATGACTGTCAGAGAGAACCATATCAAATTCAGACAGTCACTAACTTTCACAAAAGGAATAAAATATAAACGGTAGAGGAAAAGGTCAGATGAAGTTGAGAGGATAAAGAGAAAAGGTACAAATACAGCTTTTATTTTGTGCCTTTATTCTCTCCTTCAAAAAATTATGCAAACTTGGCAGTAGATTAGAGCCAAAGCTTAGTGTTTTCAGTGAGGAGTTCTTAAGAATTTCAGGGTGCACTGTATTATATATTCTGGCTCTGGTGTTAGCCCAAAAAGTCTTCCCAAAGTTAGTGACCAACGCCCTAACACTGGACTCCTGCTGGGCCTATCCCCCATCCCCACTGCCCTGGACCACTGCAGGGCTTGGCTTCCATCTATCCCACAGTCCCCTCTGCCCTGGTTTAGAGCTCTAGGTCCCTGTAGAATGAACTTTGTGGTCCATGAATGAGCTCTCTCTCTTTTTCTCTTTCCCTGTTACCCCTCCCCCCTCCCCTCTATCTCTCTCTCACCTCACTCTCCAACAAACATCTGCCTGTTGTGTAATTTCCCTGGTCCAGCCAGCCTACACAATTGCCCCTTGGTATGTCAGGCATGCGAGAGAGATAGACCCTGATTCTCTATCCCTCTTTCTCTCCCTGTCTTTTCAGTCTGTCCGTGACAATGGCCCTGGTTGTGTGTTGATGTGTAGGCTATGGGGCTGATGCATGCCGATCTGGATTGATACACTCATGACATCAGAAAGCGGGCTGAATTAATGATTCGTACTTGACAGTTCGCTGTAGGTCAGTTCATAGGTCAGTCTCCTGCTTGACTAGCAATTCCAATATACTGTTCATCAAAGCCTGGGCCCATATTCATAAAGAGTCTCTGAGTAGAAGTGTTGATCTAGGATCAGTTTTGTCTTTGAGATCACAATGCATATTATATGGCCAGGGAGGACTTGATCCTAGATCAGCACTCCTATTCTGAGAGGTTTTGTGAGTATGGGCCCAGCACTTTAGTGGACATGAGAGTAATCTTGTCCCCAAGGAGATTAACATAGTTGTATTGGGACTAAAAGTCCCAATACGACATATCACTTTACATTTTTATTTTAGGAGAAATGTATATTTTATCTGAATTTGACCGAAGTCTTGTCGATAAAAGTGAGGTCAGGAGAAGATCACAAGTGAATACAGGATCAAAGGCACTGTCCACATAAGACGGTAATGACCCACATTATACCGAGTCCTTATTGTTTTTGAATAAGTATTTTGGCACTCTGAATAAAGCCAATTTATCATCTGACCGTATCCTGTGATTTATTTCATCTGTATCAGCAAAAAAAGGTTTTATCACTCATACAGCGCTCGGGCTTTTAGCATACCTGCTGCCTTACCCTTACTAGCCAACCACTAGTGGCCTTGAAACACATCGCTTATTAGCAGTTCAGCACATTAGCATTGCTCGTACTTTTACACAAAATCAAGATGAACCTTTACCATCCTAATAGACATTGAACATCTATAACCAGACTGGCTTAACCCTGTTGTTGGCCAATGGTAGCTATAGCTAGCCACATGCTAACCTTAGTGCTAACGTTGCTAACGTTAGGTAGAGTAGCAGCAGTACAGTAGCAGCAGTAACAGTAAATCCAGGTATAATGTCTAACATAAATATTGGCTACCATGATATCCTGCAAGTTATATCAACCAATAAAGATCAAGTAGTTCAGCAAAAATAAAGACATAACTTGAAATAAACAATGACATCAATCCGATTGGTATTTCACCATTCATTTCTGCAAAATGTGCTGTGTTTGAGTTCTTGTAGCTTGCTTGCTAGCTTATTCCACCCTCAAACACCTTGCTGGATCTGAGTGGGCCAGTTCGTTTTGCTGTTGTTGGTGTAGAATTTTTGATGAATGTAATTCAAATTGCGAAAATAGAAGTGTATAATTAGTATGTGTTTTATAAACTTTTGCATAAAGACCGTTTAGATGGAATATAATCAATCTACATTGTTAGATTTGTGGAATATAGAACGTGCAAACTTTCTTTTAACTCAGTATGTTGAAATAAGATAATGGACTATCACAAATTGAGTAACTTGCGGTACATGCTGTAGGCCTATGCTGAAAACAACAGCTGTTCTGTCAGGACATGAACTCAGCACAAAAAGAAACGTCCTCTCACTGTGAACTGCGTTTATTTTCAGCAAACTTAACGTGTAAATATTTGTATGAACATAACAAGATTCAACAACTGAGACATAAACTGAACAGGTTCCACAGACATGTGACTAACAGGAATGAAATAATGTGCTCCTGAACAAAGGGGGGGTCAAAATCAAAAGTAACAGTCAGTATCTGGTGTGGCCACCAGCTGCATTAAGTACTGCAGTGCATCTCCTCATGGACTGCACCAGATTTGCCAGTTCTTGCTGTGAGATGTTACTCCACTCTTCCACCAAGGCACCTGCAAGTTTCAAATTCCTGTTTTGCAGGAAATCACGCATAAAACGAGCAGTATGGCTGGTGGCATTGCCATTCTGGAGGGTCATGTCAGGATGAGCCTGCAGGAAAGGTACCACATGAGGGAGGAGGATGTCTTCCCTGTAACGCACAGCGTTGAGATTGCCTGCAATGACAACAAGCTCAGTCCGATGATGCTGTGACACACCGCCCCAGACCATGACGGACCCTCCACCTCCAAATTGATCCCGCTCCAGAGTACAGGCCTCGGTGTAACGCTCATTCCTTTGACGATAAACGCTAATCGACCATCACCCCTGGTGAGACAAAACGGCGATTCGTCAGTGAAGAGCACTTTTTGCCAGTCCTGTCTGGTCCAGCGACGGTGGGCTTGTGCCCATAGGTGGCGTTGTTGTCTGTGATGTCTGGTGAGGACCTGCCTTACAACGGTCTACAAGCCCCCAGTTCAGCCTCTCTCAGCCTATTGTGGACAGTCTGAGCTCTGATGGAGGGATTGTGCGTTGCTGGTGTAACTCGGGCAGTTGTTGTTGCCATCCTGTACCTGTCCCGTTAGCGTGATGTTTGGATGTACCGATCCTGTGCAGGTGTTGTTACACGTGGTCTGCCACTGCGAGGATGATCAGCTGTCCGTCCTGTCTCTCTGTAGCGCTGTCAAAAGCATCTTACAGTACGGACATTGCAATTTATTGCCCTGGCCACATCTGCAGTCCTCATGCCTCCTTGCAGCATGCCTAAGGCACGTTCAAGCAGATGAGCAGGGACCCTGGGCATCTTTCTTTTGGTGTTTTTCAGAGTCAGTAGAAAGGCCTCTTTAGTGTCCTAAGTTTTCATACCTATGACCTTAATTGCCTACCGTCTGTAAGCTGTTAGTGTCTTAACGACCATTCCACAGGTGCATGTTCATTCATTGTTTATGGTTCATTGAACAGGCATGGGAAACAGTGTTTAAACTCTTTACAATGAAGATCTGTGAAGTTATTTGGATTTTTACGAATTATCTTTGAAAGACAGGGTCCTGAAAAAGGGACGTTTATTTTTTTGCTGAGTTTGTGCTCCTCATGTGTTTTCCATATGGCCACTGTGGTATGTATGGCTGTATATAGCTGGATGAGGTTTTTGGAGTAAGTAGGAGGCCTATAGTGACACACAGGATTGATTAAGGGCGGGAGCTTGGATAGTTAGGGGGCTGAGGTCAGACATTCGATCCTTTCAGACCACTCCCTATGAGTTCCTTATGAGCTGGCCACAGGACCTTGTGGCTGTTGCCTACATCGCAGGATGAGAGACAGGTATAGTCTCTCTCTCACTCTCTCTCTCTCTCTCTCTCTCTCTCTCTCTCTCTCTCTCTCTCACTCTTTCACTTTCTCTCTCTCTCTCTCTCTCTCTACCTATCTCTCTCTCACGCTCTTCTCTCTCTCTCTCTCTCTCTCTCTCTCTCTCTCACTCTTTCACTTTCTCTCTCTCTCTCTCTCTCTACCTATCTCTCTCTCACTCTGTCTTTCACTACCTCTCTCTCTCTCTCTCGCTCTCTACCTATCTCTTTCACTTTCTCTCTCTCTCTCTCTCTCTCTCTCTCTCTCTCTCTCTCTCTCTTCTCTTTACTCTCTCTTTCACTACCCTCTCTCTCTCTCTCTTTCACTCTCTTTTCTCTCTTTTTCACTCTCTCTCTTAAATGATCATTTAGGTTTCAAGGCTCTCTCATTTCCAAGATGGACCAGTGAATACAGGCTGTCAACATCAACAGTTCCCCTGTTGTATATGCTGTGTTGCTGGGAGGCAGAGGTTTGAGGTAGAGGGGGAGAGGTGGGAGGAAGATGGGGGAGAGGTGGGGCTCGTATTATTGCCTCTCCCATACTGTCAGACCTTGGCTAGGTCCAGAGCCAGAACTGGTCCCCAAGACGAAGACCCACCCTGATACAGCTGTGCTGTTATACAGTTACACTTACACCCGCACAGGTCACAGGGTGCACTGGTGTGAACACACAGCTACACACACACACACACACACACATATGAACCCCGCCCCGTGTGCTTCTGCGATGATGTTGATGATGATGATAATGGGAATTCCATTTGGCCCCGAGAGATTTAGCCTCCTCATCTTTCAAAAAGACTTCCCGTCAGAAGTGAATTGGCTTACTGTTGACAGGAAAGATGGAAGACTCTGAATGTATGGTAGGAGGCTGATAGTCATGGCTGTTACTATGGGCATCTCCTTGTACTGTCTGTGGCCCTCAGCAATCGTCTTTATCCTGGTCCTGGAGACCCACAGGGCATGCAGGCTTTTTTCCCAACCCAGCAGTAAGGCACCTGATTCCACTAATCAAAGGCTTAATGAGGAGTTGATTAGTTGAATCAGGTGTGAGAGAATGGGCACACCCAGAGTTGAAGACGTTCTAAGACGAGTTCTAAGTAGTTGAAGTTCCAAGCCCTTCTAGAAGTAAGAGGGAAGATGGAGGAAACAAAATGGCGTAATCTCTATTCTAAGTTGTCAGTTATCACTAGAGGGTCAGTTCACCACTGTGTCACTGAGCTTCGAGGTAAGAGGCCCAGTGTCTGTGTGGTTGGTCCTTTCTGGTACCATACAGTCCCAGTGGCAGTACACAGACAATGGCTGTGATTCTCTATAGGCCAGAGACTGCAGTAGCGAGCGAGCGTACCCACTCCCCACGGAATGACTAGCCTCTGGAACATTATAGGGCAGAGGCGTCAGATATGGCCCTCACACAGGGAGGGGTCTGTGTGGCCAGTCTGAGGGGGGTTCACTGCCACAAAGATCTGTCTGTCCTCCTCTGGAGCAGAGAATGTGAGTGTCATCGGTCATTGTCGGGGGAGAGAGGGATGGAGGGAATGAGAGAGAGGGAAGGACAGAGGAGTAATGTTGCTGTCACTCCTGTCTCGTTTGGATGAGTTTGGGCTGAGAGTGAGCGTGAGAGCAGGCTGGTGTTTGCAGGGGAAAGGATAGACGTGGGACACAGGACATCACCGTGCTACTGACAGATATGATACAGCAATGGGAGAGGAGGACTGAGGCTGATGCTATGATGCCAGGGCATGCCTCTGACTGAAAGAGAGGGACCTTAGAGGAACTTTCTTTTTGGACCATGGCTTTTGCTGCCATTTTTGTTTCAAATCAAAACAAATCAACATGGCGAGTTTTGGGACTTAGAGGATGCTTGACCCATTGCAAGATGGATGGCTTATATCGCTTTTGTTGTACGTGACGGAGATGTGTATTTGGCCAGATGACATTTCTTTCTTAAGCCCGAGGCTTGAAATGGAGAGTTATTGTCTGAAATAAACCAATCCTGAGGTGGGTCTCGACAGGGGTGATGTTGTGGGTGTTTATCCGTATGTTGTATTTTGTATGTGGATGTTTGTATTGTTTAAAACTGAATAATAGTTGTGCTGTAAAACTTGTAAGGTCATTCTCTAACATCTCTCTTTTTATTCTGTCTCCCAAGTCCAACTCCTGAAGTCCACAGAACTCGGTCGCCACAGTCTTCTCTACTTGAAGGAGATCGGCGATGGCTGGTTCGGAAAGGTAAAACCACTCTCTCCCTCCTCATGTTCACTTGTGAATTCTTTTGGTTGTATTTTGTTGGTTACTTTCGCTGTGCTGGAGGCTACTGTACAGGGTTATGAGAGGTGGCTATATGAAATGTTTTGTCGCGGCCACGGTTGTTGTGCCCTGAGCTGTGATCCCAGTCGTGTTAAGGAGCGAGCCTGTTCAAATGGCTGACGGTGCATTACCTGTAATGTGTGTCTGTAACGGTAATCCTGGGCTGGTCCGCATGATGTCTCCTTGACTGACTGACACGGCCGGGTACAGAGAGGTAGAACGCCACAGAAAGGACTTGTGGTCCTCTGTAGCTCTGTTGATAGAGCACGGCGCTTGCAACACCAGGATAGCCGGTTTGATTCCCGGGACCACACATACATGAAAAATGTGTTTTGGATAAAAGCGTCTGCTGAATGGCATATATGACTCCGGGAGAACCGTGTCGCCTGCCCTAGCAGGAGTTTTACTTTACGTTTCACTCTGTTCCTATTACTGTGTAATTCTGATTTTAAAGACTGTAACAAGTATTGCAGTTACTCATTGGGTTCATGGTTATGAATATAGTGTGAAGACGAGTAGTTACAAGACATGTTACATTGTGCAGGTTCCTGTATGGCTCAGTTGGTAGGGCACGATGCTTGCAATACCTGATTGTCTGTTCGATTCCTGGGGCCACTGATATGTAAAGTCACTGCAAGTCGCTATGGCTGTAAGTGTCTGTTAAATGGCATGTTAATGTGTGAAGTGGTAGTAGAAGGTTTGCCCAGGCTTTCATGCGATCAGCTTACTCTGAGCTACTATGACATGTAGATAACTGATTGTCGTCATTCTCTCGTTCCCTCCCTTTGTCTGTTCTCTCTCACGCTCATACACTCGTGCACACACCCTTTCCCCACACTTGTGTATCTTGACTGGGTATGTCCATTCTTGTGTGTCTGTCTCTGTGACCGCATGCACACCACTCTGTCACGTGTGGTTCTGTATTTCTTGTTGGTCTCTATATGAATCTGCATGTTCTGTGTATGCCTCTCTGTCTCTGTGTATGCCTCTCTGTCTCTGTGTATCTTTCTGTCTCTGTGTATCTCTCTGTCTCTGTGTATGACTCTGTCTCTGTGTATCTCTCTGTCTCTGTGTATCTCTCTGTCTCTGTGTATGCCTCTCTGTCTCTGTGTATTTCTCTGTTTACTTGCATTTGTGTGACTGTCCCGTCCGCCTTTCGCCTGAACGTGTGTGTATCCTCCTCAATCATGTTTGTCCTTCACAATAATCACTTCCATGTGTGTGTACTGTTTGGGAATTCTTTTTTTGTGTGCCTTTCCTCTGTCTTTGTCACTGACTGTCTCTCTGTGTGTCTCTCTGTTTAACTTTGTGCTTTGTGTCTTCCATTCCTCCCCATCTGTCTGTGTGTTTCTGTGTGTGTGCGTATGTGTGTGTCGTGCGTACCCTCTCGATGTGTCTCTGTGGCTCTATTACCAGGTTCTCCTGGGGGAGGTGAATGCGGGTCTCAGCACCACCCAGGTGGTGGTTAAGGAGCTGAAGGCCAGTGCCAGTGTTCAGGACCAGATGCACTTCCTGGAGGAGGCCCAGCCATACCGGTGAACAGACTTACTCTTTCTCTGTCTATCTTTATTTCTCTTTCTGTCTCTCTCTCTCTTTCTCTCTCTCTTTGTCCTTCTCTCCCTCTCTCTCTGTCTGTAATGGTCTCTGTCTCTCTCTGTCTCTCTCTGTCTCTCTCTGTCTCTCTCTGTCTCTCTCTGTCTCTCCCTGTCTCTCTCTGTCTGTCTCTCTCTGTCTCTCCCTCTCTCTCTCTGTCTGTCTGTCTGTCCCCCTCTCTCTCTGTCTGTAATGGTCTCTTTCTCTCACTCCATGTAGTTTTCATCCTTTTAGATCCTTAATTGAGACTAAATGACTAAACCTCACTTTGTTCACTTTCATTATAGTGTTAATCAGCATGGAATTGACCTAGAGTTGATTGAAGACCAAGTCCTGTTTCTTTATTTGTCACGACAGTGCTTTGTGCCTACACTAACTCTCTGACATTGCACCCGTCCGTCTCCAGTGCCCTCCAGCACCCAGCCCTCCTGCAGTGCCTGGCGCAGTGCACTGAGGTCACCCCCTACCTGCTGGTCATGGAGTTCTGCCCTTTGGTGAGTACTAAACTGGACTGTGGCTGTCACTGCACCACTTCATATAGGCCTGCCTATCTGTCTACGGCCATTGCAGTCAGTAGCCTGCTGGACTAGCTAGAGTCATGGACTAGCTAGAGTCAGCGTCTATTGCGATCTCTTTACTGCAGGCAGTCTATGACCCTCATCATGTATTGGACTGATTGGACTACTGGACCATTGTATATCTGGGTACTATAATCACGTCTATGATACTCATCTTTGTACTGAAGTGATTGTGCCAATATATTATATTAGTTTGCACTTGTCTGCCCCTCAGTGGCCAAATATTGTATTCCTGGCTGAATGAGCAATCAAATGATTGTGACGTATCCATTCTGAGGGAAGACCTACCTACACTCATTGACAGGACGTTTCACTTCCAAAAAGTCCTTCAGCCAGTGCGTAGTGACCTAACTGTACTGTAACTAGCTAAATGTCTAAGCAGCATCCTTTATTGTGTCAATATCTATATATCTCTAATATCTTCGCTAGGGTTGGGGTCAATTCCATTTCAATTCCAGTCAATTCAGGAAGTCCAATTCCAATTCCAGTTCTCTTCAATGCTATTTAATGATGAACATTTTGAATTGGAATTTAGTTTGCTTTCTGAATTGAGTGGAATTGAAATTGGAATTGACTCGTACTCGGATCTTCACTATATCTAGGTAGGCCGTCATTGTAAATAACAATGTGTTCTTAACTGACTTGCCTAGTTAGATAACGGTTACAAAAAAAAAAACTCAATATATCTCCTCCATGTCACCAGGGTGATGTGAAAGGGTACATGCGGAGCTGTCGGGCTGCAGACACAATGACCCCTGAACCCCTGATACTGCAGAGGATGGCCTGTGAGATTGCCTCAGGCCTCCTGCACCTGCACAAACACAACTTCATACACAGGTGGGTGTCGCTTCCTCAATCTATATATCATTAGCACTATGTTATAGTTTTTATACTACAACCCACTCATTGGAATGACACTGTTATTACCCTGTAGACCGGTGGTACCCGGTAGTCACGTCCTGCCAGACATCACATCGTATTCTTGTTCTGTAGAAACCTATGACAGATTAGGTTCCCAGAATCCCGTAGCTGTGAGTTGTTGGATTTCTTCTTGGTTCCTGTTGGTTCCTTCCTGTAACAATATCCTGGTGCTGCCTGAGTGCCTCTTCATAGACTCCAGCATCAGTGATTTTGTTGCAGGGGGAGACCTCTTCTCTCCAGAGTGACCCCTTCTCTTCACTGGCTACACAGCATCTACTTATAAGGAATGGTTCAAATTGATGAGTAAAAATGTACAACATTTATTGATTGACTGCATGAAGTTCTGTAAGGCTTTTAGTCCAGTATTTAAAATGTCAGACTGTCCATGGACTCACCATGATAACTTGCCTGTTATGCATATACCTCATCAATCAATTATGATCTGATGTACGAATGTGTTCTCTGTGTTCCCTGCAGTGACCTGGCCCTGAGAAACTGCCTGCTGACTGCTGATGTCACAGTGAAGATCGGAGACTACGGCCTGTCACACAATAAGTACAAAGATGACTACTTTGTGACATCAGACCAGATGTACGTGCCACTGCGTTGGATCGCTCCAGAACTCATAGATGAAGTCCATGGCAACCTACTGGTAGTAGGACAGAGCAAACAGAGCAACGTCTGGTAAGAACATCAATCGGCCGATGATAGATTGATTGATTGATTGATTGATTGATTCAGCCAAATTCTGGATGAAGATCAATCTCAATGGAGCATGCTTTTTAGTCGAGGAATCTGTCCAGGAAACCGACCCTATCTGGATTTTGGTCTCAGTGATCTTAATTGCCCAATGTTTTCCCCAATAAATATAGGTTGTTATGCTTTACATGTAAGTAAGCATTTCACTGGTAGTCCACACCTTTTGTTTACGAAGTATGTGTAATTTGATTTGCTGTGTTGCTCTTCCCTGTGATTTTATAGTCTGATGTTGAGTGTTTTTTCAGGTCTCTGGGCGTGACTATCTGGGAGTTGTTTGAGTTGGGCAATCAGCCGTACAGACACTATTCTGACAGACAGGTCCTGACTTATGCTGTGAGGGAACAGCAGCTCCGACTGCCCAAGCCCCTGCTCAATATACCCCTGGCAGAGCGCTGGTGAGACACACACACACACACACACACACACACACACACACACACACACACACACACACACACACAGGGGGGGACAGACAGACACAGAGACAAACAGACAAACACAGACAAACGTCATCTCACACATATTCTGGGTCCCAAATGGAACCGTATTTCCTATTTAGTGCCTAGGGCTCTGGTCAAACGTTGTGCACTACATAGAGAATAGTGTGACATTTTGGACATAAAATGACTGATGTGTGATGTACTACTTTTGACCACAGCCGATAGATTAATTTGTGGTTCATTATATCTTCCTGTATCCCATGGTTGTTGTAATGGTCGTTGTGGTGTGTGTGTGTGTGTGTGCGCGTGTGTGTGTGTGTTCTTGTGTCACCAGGTATGAGGTAATGCAGTTCTGCTGGCTCCAACCAGACCAGAGGCCCAATGCAGAGGAGGTCCACCTGTTACTCAGCTACCTGTGTGCCAAGGGGGCCAACGAGGCCGAGGAGGACTTTGAGAGGCGCTGGAACTCCCTGCGTCCCAACCCCAAAGCTGGCCCCAACAGCAGCCTCCACCATGGGGCAGGAGCCCTGGCCATTGGTACGTTTACGCCCCTTTCTATGGCTCCTGTCTACTTTGCATGATGTTTTTTTGTCTGCTTCTGTTTTAAAACAAAATACAAATCTGCACACTGCTCTTTTCAGTATCACTTTAGTTCAAAGAAACATACTGTCCTCAAACGACCCAAATTAAGAAGAAATAGTGTGTGATTATAAATGTTTACTCATAACTCGGGGTGGCAGTTAGCCTAGTGGTTAGAGGCCAGTAACCGAAAAGTCGGTAGATCGAATCCCCGAGCTGACAAGGTAAAAATCTGTCGTTCTGCCCCTGAACAAGGCAGTTAACCCACTGTTCCCAGGCCATCATTGAAAATAAGAATTTGTTGTTAACTGACTTGCCTAGTTAAATAAAGGTAAAAAAGACTCACATACTCAGGGCCCACCAACCCTGCTTTAGTTGATTAAGGTTTGTTGCTGTTTGACATGACATTTCCCCTTGGGGGATTACCAAAGTACTTATCTGTCTACAGACCTCCCCTCCTCCTCCTTCCCCCTGCTGGAGCAGTTCTCTGGATGCGACGGCTACCACAGCGAGTCAGGAGATGATATACTGACCGTGACCGAGACCAGCCACGGCCTGAACTTCGAGTACAAGTGGGAGAAGGCTCAGGCGGGGGTGGAGCAGCCTTACCACCGTGCTGCCTTGTCCTCCAGCGGTACCCTAGGGGCCGTCAACTACCACCGCCAGGACCTGTACTACCACCCTGGGCCAGGGGGCATGGTGGGGGGCTGTGGTGGGGTGGCCTACTATGAGCCCAAGATGCTGCATGGTTCTGGGGTCGGGGTGGTGCCGGTGCTCAGCGCCTGTAGTCCTTCAGTGAGCGCCGAGTACTACGTCCGCATGGAGGAGCCTGGTGTGGACTGTCACATCAACATGGACCTGGACTACACCATGTGCTCCTACAGTCCAGACTACCAGGGCAGCAACGGGAGCTTCCTGACCGGCAGTGGCAGTGCAGACTCAGGGGAGTGTTTAATGGGGATGGGTGCATGTCCCTCCCAGACCCACTCCAAGCCTGTGGACTCGTACTGGTCGGCAGACATCCGTAAAGCTGGGGGTGGTGGAGCGTATGACTCGGACCCAGATGGAAGCCCGGCCATCTCCCTGACCATGGAACCCCTGCTGGGGCAAGTCTCTGACTCCAGCCCCCTGAGACCCTGGGAGGCTGGTCATTACGTCTCCTACAAGGACCGGGATGGGGGGTTCTACTACGAACACTCACCCCCTATGGGCATAGGCCACCACATGGGTCTGGGTCTGGACCATCACCAGCACTACCTGATGGGGCGGGAACACTCTCCCCCTGAGCCCCACCAGGAGAGCTGGGGGTCCCGGAGCCTGCGTCAGGCCCTGGGGGAACTGGAAAACCCTCTGGGGATATCTCCCTCCATCAGTACCCCTCCCCAGGGTGGTGGTCCTCCTTTTGGGGTAGGGGACCCCTACCTGGAGACGACCGAGGGACCAGGCTCCATCATTGGGGGGAGTAGCGTCACTGGGGGTTACTATGACATGATGGGCTCTCTGAGGAAAACCATGCCGACCATGCCAGGCCACACCCACTCAGTCAGCATCACCATGGCGTCGGAAGACTCGGACGAGGATATATTCTCAGAGAGGCAGAGAATCAACAGTAGTAACACCTGGCCCTCTAATCTCTCTAACCACTGCACTAACAACAACAGTCTAGGCCTGGGCCGTAGTAGACAGGCTGGCTGTAAGCAACAACAGGATGCCTATGTAGACTTCCATTACACTATGCCCACTACCGACATAGAGGACTCGTGGCCTGAGGAGCACAACCTGACCTTCCGCTCCTCTGTCTCTGCTGCAGTTAAACCCATAGACTACCTGGAGGCTACGGCGGCTTCGGCTAAAGACAGCAGCTGTCTATCCCTGGGGAAGCATCATACCCTGATACCCTCCGGTGACGCCTACAACACCTACATATATCTGTGCCACGAGACGGAGGGGGAGAGGGAGGTGAAGCCGCCACCAATCGAGTGCTGCCACTCTCATTTCGTCGACCCCCTCACAGGCCTAGTGGTGCGAAACTACACCTGTGATGGCTACAGAGATCAGATTGCAGAGATGCTCAACAACGAGGAAGAGAGTGTGAATCTGTCTCCAGCACCGGGAGGGCCTAGTGTGTCTAAATCAACCCTGACACACAACACTAACACAACCACAACCGTAACCAACCTTGACCACCCTGAGCAGTATGTTGACATCACTATGGACGATTCCCTTTCCATAGACCACAAGCAAGAGGTTGTCACAGAAGACAAAGGGGTTCTCACTGATCCTAAACCAGAGGACATGACTATGGCAATGGCTGCCCCACTTCCCTCAGTGAATGTGCCTGGCCTAGTCTGCTTGGTTGAGCCCGAGTCAGAGCTGAGCCATACGTTAGACAGCGGCCTGGACAGAGACCACTGCTCCAGCATCAGTCTAGTGGACATCTCCGACTGCTATACCGACGACGATGATGAAGAAGATGACATTACTGACGTGACCTCAGGGATCTTTGCTGACGAGGCGTCGGCCGGGGACCTTAATGCCTCCCCCTCTTTGGCCCGTTCCCACAAGTCCCTGCAGAAGCAGGTGGGAACACCCGATTCCATGACTTCCATGGACTCCATGGACCTGATGCCTGTAGCGGCCGGCTCCACCGCAGAGCCATTCAGCCCTGCCTCCAGCTCCCCCCACCCATCTAGTTCCTCCCCCAAGGCAATGGATAGCGGGTACGAGACAGAGAATAACGAGAGCCCAGAGTTTGTCCCCAAGGAGCCCCACAATGAGCCCCGGGACCCAAAGACATTCACCCAGCCACTTGGGGAGTCTGTCCTGGACACCAGCCTGGATGAAGAGGGGGAGGAGGGGGGAGAGGAGGCCGAGGTGGCCCCACCAGAGGATGAGGATGAACCTACTCTGGATGAAGATGTGGCTCTAGCAGCCTCACAGACCGCAGACAAAGAGAAGGAGCTGGCCCCCCTCAGTGAGAAGAACCCTTACAGGGACTCTGCCTACTTCTCTGACTATGAGAACGAGCGCCTTTCCAGGGATGAGGAGGATGAGAAAGCGGGGGGTGATGAAAATGTAGGAGTGGAGGAGGGAGAAGAGGAGGAGAGCCTGACAGAGAAGAGGGAACTCAGCCCTCTTCATATAGAGGAAGAGGAGGAGGGAGAGGGGGAGGTGAGCCTGATAGAGAAGAGGGAACTCAGCCCTCTTCATATAGAGGAAGAGGAGGAGGGAGAGGGGGAGGTGAGCCTGATAGAGAAGAGGGAACTCAGCCCTCTTCATATAGAGGAAGAGGAGGAGGGAGAGGGGGAGGTGAGCCTGATAGAGAAGAGGGAACTCAGCCCTCTTCATATAGAGGAAGAGGAGGAGGGAGAGGGGGAGGTGAGCCTGACAGAGAAGAGGGAACTCAGCCCTCTTCATATAGAGGAAGAGGAGGAGGGAGATGTGGAGGAGAGTCTGACAGAGAGGGAGCTCAGCCCTCTTCATATAGAGGAAGAGGAGGAGAGCCTGACAGAGAAGAGGGAAAACAGCCCTCTTCATATAGAAGAAGAGGAGGAGGGAGATGAGACCTCAGCTCTTCTTCTGGAGGAGAGTGAAGACACAGAGATGGAGGGTTGCCTGACAGAAGAGTGTACCCATGATGAAGGGCTGGAGCTGGGGCTAGAGTTGGCCTCCAATATCTCTGGAGAAGTAGAGGAAGGGTCAGAGGGATGGCCTGCCCAGGAGGAGCCCTCTTCCCTGGGAGACTGGGCAGCAGAGGTGGTGGGGGCTATGGAAGAAGCCCTGGGGGAACTCCACAGGAGCAGCAGTACTGAAACCAACTCTGGTACCAAGGAGGAGGAAGAGGAAGGAGAGCGAAGAGACGTGGAGGACTCATCTGAAGCCTTAGAATCAGCAGACGTCCTAGAAGAAGCATCTAGCGAAAGGTCAGAGAGCATCGACAAGGACGATGATGATGAAGAGAACGGACCTCCTGCACGACGTCAACGCTTCTCCTCCTCCTCCCCTCCCTCCATTCCTCCTCCTCCTCTCCCCCCGATGACTCCCCCTCCGGTCCGGGTGTCGCTCACAGACGGGGGGGAGGCGGATGAGGAGGACGGAGATGGTGACTCGGATGACAGTGAGTCAGATGAGGAGCTGAGGAGTTACAGTGTTCAAGAGGAGCAGAGTGGAGGGGAGGAGAGCGAGGAGGAGAACCATGTGGTACCCATTGTGGTCAGCGACTGTAGCGATGCTCATAACCTACGTAGTCTACTGAAGATGCCCACCCCGCTCACCTCCGAGTCACTCGCTGATGACCTGCTGGAACGAAAGAAGAAGGTGGTGTCCTTCTTTGATGATGTCACTGTTTACCTGTTTGACCAGGTGAGTAGTCAATCACAGATGAAGGAAAACAAGATAAAGGAAAGGGTAGTTTCTGCATCATGCTAGTTCACAAGTTCATGGTCATTTTTCAGCTTTATTCATTCTATCTAAGTCACATGGTATAAGACAAATAAGATATTTTTTTGTGCCTTGAATTAAACTAGACATACTACTATAGACACTGAACAAAAATATAAATGTAAAGTGTTGGTCCCATGTTTAATGAGCTGAAAGTAGAATAATCCCATAAAGGTTCCATACGCACAAAAACTGTATTTCTCTCAAATTTTATGAACAAATTTGTTTACATCCCAGTTAGGGAGCATTTCTCCTTTGCCAAGCTACCCCATCCACCTGACAGATGTGTCATATTAAGAAGCTGACAAAACAGCATGATTATTACACAGGTGCACCTTGTGCTGGGCACAATGAAAGGCCACTTTAAAATGTGCAGTTTTGTCACACAACACAATGCCACAGATGTCTCAAGTTTTGAGGGAGCGTGCAATTGGCATGTTGACTGCAGGAATGTCCACCAGAGCTGTTGCCAGAGAATTGAATGTTCATTTCTCTACCATAAGCTGCTTCCAACGTCATTTTAGAGAATTTGTAGTACGTCCAACCGGCCAGCCCAAGACCTCCACATCCGGCTTCTTCACCTGAGGGATCGTCTGAGGGGTGGTGCTAAGGAGAATTTCTGTCTTTAATAAAGTCCTTTTGTGTGGAAAAAATCATTCTGATTGGCTCGGCCTGGCTCCCTAATGGGTGGGGCTGGGTGCCAAGTGGGTGGGCCTATGCCCTCCATGGTCCACCCATGGCTGCACCCCTACCCAGTCATGTGAAATCCATAGATTAGAGCCTAATGCATTTATTTAAATTGACTTATTTCCTTATATGAACTGTAACTCAGTAAAATCGTAGAAATTTTAGCATGTTGCGTTTATATTTTTGTTCAGTATATTTTTGTTTAAAATGCACACTAACCATAGTTCAAACCTTTTGACTACTGTCCGTTTCCAGCAGAGCCCGACTAAAGAGCTGGCTGAGTATGGTTTCCCTCCAGAGGCTGAGACCAGCGGACAGGGTTCAGAGGGCAAACAACCAACCTCTGATGACTCCTCAGACGGAAACATCTCAGAAGAGAGTAAGTACATTAGTCCAGAGTCCACTACTTACATTGAAACCCTGATTGAAGTCAATTAGCATTTCATTTCATAATCAATCTCAAATCTATGGATTTAGATGTGTAAAATATAAGAGGCGGATGTTTCCAAACTGCTCCCTTTCTCTTCCTCTCTCCATACCTACTTTCCTTCCTCCCTCTCTCTTCCTTTCTCTCTACCTTCCTCCCTCTCTCTCTTCAGGTGCAGGGTATGAGTGGGAGGATGACTTCCCCCTGTTGCCCCTCCCGACTTCCTCATCCAAGATGGCTGCCTCCTCCTCAGCCTCAACCCCCTCCACACCCAGCCTGCCCTCCAACTCCAAGGCCCCGGAGCCGAAACCAGCGGTGCAGTACTCCCGCTTCACCGTTTCCCCTAGCCATGTGTCTCGCTTCTCCATCACACACGTCTCCGACTCCGACATAGACTCTGGTCCAGGTGAGTCTGATGTTTCATTAGAAACATGTCTGAGGAGAACTAATTGTATGGATTTTACATAGTGAATAATGAAACATAATGAATAAGTTGTAACTATCCCCCTCTCCCTCTCTCTCTCTCTCTCTCTCTCTCTCTCCCGATCTCGGCAGGGAGCAGTGAGGATGGGGATAGAGAGTAGAACAGAACCACAGCCACCCAGGAGCTGCACCACATAAACTTATCGTGACTTTTATGTAGAGCTTTTTGGACATCAGGTTTCTGAAAAGACAGTGCCTCTTATTGTTTATGGTGTGGGAGAAGAGGGGAGAAGAGAATCAACTCTTATGAGAATATAGAAAATAATATATGATAATACAGTTGAAGTTGGAAGTTTACATACACCTTAGCCAAATACATTTAAACTCAGCTTTTCACAATTCCTGACATTTAATCTTAGTAAAAAATCCCTGTCTTAGGTCAGTTAGGATCACCACTTTATTTTAAGAATGTGAAATGTCAGAATAATAGTAGAGAGAATGATTTATTTCAGTTTTTATTTCTTTCATCACATTCCCAGTGGGTCAGAAGTTTACATACACTCACTTAGTATTTGGTAGCATTGCCTTTAAATTATTTAACTTGGGTCAAACGTTTCGGGTAGCCTTCCACAAGCTTCCCACAATAAGTTGGGTGAGTTTTGGCCCATTCCTCCTGACAGAGCTGGTGTAACTGAGTCAGGTTTGTAGGCCTCCTTGCTCGCACATGCTTTTTCAGTTCTGCCCACAAATTTTCTATAGGATTGAGTTCAGGGCTGTGCGATGAAGTTACCTTGACTTTGTTGTCCTTAAGCCATTTTGCCACAACTTTGGAAGTATGCTTGGGGTCATTGTCCATTTGGAAGACCCATTTGCGACCAAGCTTTAACTTCCTGACTGATGTCTTGAGATATATCCACATAATTTTCCTCCCTGATGATGCCATCTATTTTGTGAAGTGCACCAGTCCCTCCTGCAGCAAAGCACCCCCAGAACATGATGCTGCCACCCCCATGCTTCACGGTTGGGATGGTGTTCTTCGGCTTGCAAGGAAGGGGTTCAGTTCATCACAAAGCCCTGACCTCAATCCTATAGAAAATGTGTGGGCAGAACTGGAAAAGCATGTGCGAGCAAGGAGGCCTACAAACCTGTCTCAGTTACACCAGCTCTGTCAGGAGGAATGGGCCAAAATTCACCCAACTTATTGTGGGAAGCTTGTGGAAGGCTACCCGAAACGTTTGACCCAGGTTAAACAATTTAAAGGCAATGCTACCAAATACTAATTGAGTATATGTAAACTTCTGACACATTGGGAATGTGATGAAAGAAATAAAAGCTGAAATAAATCATTCTCTCTACTATTATTCAGATTTTTCACATTCTTAAAATAAAGTGGTCATTCTAACTGACCTAGGACAGGGAATTTTTACTAGGATTAAATGTCAGGAATTGTGAAAAACTGAGTTGAAATATATTTGGCTAAGGTGTATGTAAACTTCCGACTTCAGCTGTAAATACACAGAGTAATATACGTTACAAAGAACTTATATGCAGGTAAAGACTTTTATGTTGCGTTCAACATATTTTTTGAGCGTCAACACAAATCTAAGGACGAACTTTGGAACGTTGTTTGCCACCATAGTCATCACTCATTTACAGTATGTTATGGAGAGCAAAACACATGGGTATCAAAACAGAACACACCATGTACCCCACTCAGAGGAGGAGGGGGTGAAGAAATGGAGGAAAGGACAGAATCCAGGCTTTTCACTGAAGGATCGGTGTTGGAAAGTGACCAACAACATATCTTTGAGACATTGCTTCACCTATCCTCTTCTAATATAAATGAAATAGCACATGTAATATAATAATGTTACATGTTTCCAAACACTTTTACATCCATTGAAGAGAATAATGGGACATCTATGTGTATGTGAAGGAATGGAGCAATTGAACAAGGCAGAAAGTTATTGCCTTGAAATGACTGTGTGTTAGCAGAGATGATCAATGCTGCATTTAGTGATTCCAGAGTTTTCTATAAGGAGTAGGACCACCACTGTATTGTACTGTATGTATCGCCCTTATGATTTCCACCAATCAGAATGCCAGAGTCACTATTCCTCTCCCTCTGTCTGTGTCGGTCACTATTCCCCTCCCTCTGAATGCCTGGGGTATAATCATTAGTGCACACCGTACCAAACAGTTGCAAAACGTTTCGCGACGGAAAACAAATTCAGCTATGTCCTTCCCCTGTTGGTTCCGTTTGCTTCCGTTTTGGTTCTAGTGAATCCACCTCTGCTTTTACATACATCCCTGGACCTAAGCTATTGTGCAAATCCATCAAGTCAGTTTTGAGGCAATATCATTCAGATGACTTTTAATAAATGCTGTAATTCTTTTTTAGGATTTTGGATCCACGTGCTTTGCAGCAGATAGTGTGGGTAAATCACAGCATATGTTGGCTTCTGTGTTGAGAGCTTCACGTCATCACATGCTGTGTAATAGGTCACCTTGTCATGAGGTGAAGATTCTTTGTTAAATGATCAAAGAACTTGTACATTTCCGATTCTGAAAATCGTACTGCAGTATAAGAACAGCAAGCTTACAAATACAAAGATAAACTTACAGATACAGTAGCATATCATTTTTATAGAAAACCTTTGATGAAATTATCACTTTTAAGAAATATGAAACCTAAAAATGAAACTTAAAGAATGGAAGAACAAACTTCCATTTATTTTCAAGTGGCTCAAGTGGCTTCGGTAACATGTTGAAGATTGAATAATCCAATGACTGTAGGAAGACCACAGAACTGAGTACTTGTTCAGTGTTAACATATTGTTTATGTTCAGCTGTGTGGTGGTCAAGGGTTTGGTGATGCTACATGGGTTTGTCGTTGTGTAATGTTTCACGATTGTGTTCATGATTTTAACAATGGAAAATGCATTTAGAATTTATGGACCTTTTACTTTGCTATGTACAGTATGTGAAAATGTATGTGCTATAGAAAGGAAGACGGGTGGTTGTGGGTGTAACATAGAAAGCATTCCGTACAGTCAGGCTGGTAAGATAATGCAGTATTACATCAGTATCACTGTAGCATGGTCGCAGGTATGTTTGTGCAGTCTTGCCTACCTCAATCACCATAGGTTGGCAAAACAGTACAAACAGATCTGGGACCAGGCTAATATCACTGTAGGCTTTAGCTTCAATGAACCAGGGTGCCAATTCAGTTCAACACATAGATATAGAATTACATACAGTAGGTTCTATTTCTATGGTTCACAGATCCACTCTAGTCTCCATGCAGTCAGTGTGTTCTGTTCTGCTTGTTTGCCTTTCTAGAGCTTTAATATTGTTCACTAGTATAGTGTCTATAGATCTATCTAGACCGACGTCTGTGTATGTACTATTTTTATATCTCAAAAAAAGAAAGAACATTTTAAGAATATCAAGAAATGACCTGGAAGTGGGAGATAAAAGGAGATGTCTTTGTTTTATTGTTGCCAAAGAGATATATTTAATGAAGTCATGAGGCAAACAGGAACAGGAATATATATTTGATCTATAATGTTTTAACCCTACAGATGTAAGATCTTAATTTGAGACAGTTTGCTACAGCAAGAAAATAATCCTGCAGCAACAGGAAGTGTGAATTTTGTGGGTTATAATTCATGGACATTTTTGTAGGGCTTGATACAATTTTCAAAGTGGAAATTACAAACTTCCAAAGGCTTTTTAAACATGAAATACTCTACAATTTTGAAACGTCCTGCATTGTAGGAAAGTTCTCCTGCAACAGGGTGATCAAATTAAGATCCTACATCTGTATAGCGAGACGATAGCCTGGGTACCAGTCTGTTTGAGTCATCATGCCACTCCTTGTAATGATGGCACAAACAGACTGGTACCCAGGCTAGTGAGACGAAGGGGGTATTGTGATAAGGAGCAACATTTGGTAATGCGCTGGTTGTGATTTAAACGAGCAGGACTAGTTTAGGTATGCTGTCAGTAAATGTGCCCCACCCACACTCACTTACTGGTCACATGGTTACTTTCTGTACCTTATTATGAAATATAAATAAAGTCTGTTTTACACATGGATGTGGGTCTCATGTATTACATAGCCTGGTCCCAAATCTGTTTGTGCTTTCTAACCAACTCATAATGCTCACTTAAAAAAATGAGAATGTAAAAACATGAAGCAAAGAGAGTATAAAAGGAGACTTGCGTTTCAAGAATTTCTTATAAACACAGTACAAACACACAGGTAATATCTGGAATATACTCTGCAATATTACTTTATTTTCTCTAGTAAATTCAGTGTTTTTTCTATAAATATACAGACAAATGAAATGGGATGAGAAGCAAATACATTTATAAAATAGTACGAAATACAACAACTCCTTTGTATTTTTATGTAACAATGTCATACTATACAGTTGATATATGCATGAATGCTTAATATTATTGTTTTTCTGTCATTTAAAATATGAGAATAACAGTGAAAAGCATTTGAATGCTACAACTTACAGTATTGTGTATAACATTTCCCTTTTCTTTCTCCGTCTCTCCTAATCTAGTGTGAGGCTCAGACTCATGTAGAAATGTGTTTCTACAAGCCGCCATGCCCTGTGCCCTTTATATTCTCCCTGATACAGGCCCTTTAACATATACTGTATAACATAGTTTACTTTGTGACAAATGTATTGCTCACACAAACAAATTCAAAGAAATTCCTCCAAATCTTACAAATCGCTAATAGCAAGAAGTAAAATAGAACTAGACACCCACAATAAGATAGATCAAACAATTACATTTTCTTAAACATATGCATACATTATTAACAAATAACAGATTCAGTTATAATTTACTGCATACAGTTTATTACTGTTTGCAAATGCTTTAATTGTTTTGAAGAGGCAGTCCAAGGCTAGGTGTGCTTGAATGCTATGGATAGTTCAGTCTGTGCTAAAACTTGTGCAGCACATGGTCTACAGTACTTGTGAAAGATTAGTCCTGTGTGTGCTTGGATTTGTCAAACAAAATCAGGGTTCTTCTCTTCCAATTGGCTGGCTAAATGTATCTGTGCTTCACAGCAACCAATCAGAGGCAAGGATAATAGGAAGTAGAGTATGGCGCTAATAGAGGATTGGAGGAGGAGACTGGTCATCGACAGAGAATAGAGGCCTGGGTTGGTCCTCGGTGGCCTGGGCTGGTTCCTCCTGAGGCAGAGGGACACTGTAGGGACAAGAGGAAGGGAAGACGGATAGGTGGAAGGAAGGGAGGAAAACAGGAGGAAGGGATAGGGACAGAAGGGATGAAGAACGGGAGGAGATGTGGAGGGAACCAACCGATCCATTAGTTATTAACACTAAACATTACGGAGTACAGAGTAGAGAAGTTTGGCGAGTGAGTTTGGAGATGCCTCTGAATGAAGATGGAATAAGGGTGAAATAAGGCGTTGATGTGTGCGCAAGGCAAGCATCATGCAACAAAACCATCAACAGAGAATTAAGATTCTGTTAAGGCTCTATTCAGTCTGAATCGCTGAAGCTTTAGAAATGCGCGATAGAAATGTAAAGGTAATTTCCGATTGAGCCGACATAAGCAGCATTTACCGTGAATGCAGTCTCCGCTAACGCGGGAACATTGCCTTTAAATGTAAATACGCTGTAACGCTGAACTTGCGCGATACAGATTGAATAGAGCCCTAAATGAATATTTTCAGAATGTATATCATTCTCTGGGTGGAATGCACAACCAATGCCCATCCCTGATTGGTTGGCGAGACACAGAATGAAAGCACATCAATGATGACGAATATCCACTCTTTTCCACCAAGTGACATCACTCCTATGTGAGACATTCTGACGTAAGACAATAAAATAATGTCAACTGTTCAAGAGATAGTGGGGACTTCCAAAATGACACCCCATTCCCTAAATAGTGTGCTGGCTCTGCAAAACAATCATACACTATATAGGGAATAGGGTGCAATTTCAGACAAAGCCATAGAATGGGGGAATGGGGTAGAACCCTCCTCATGAAACCAGATGATGACAGTGAGGTGCACTAAGATAGCGGAAGTGAAAGATAGCAAGGCACATAGAAGGGAGAGGAAGCTGGTGAATGGTTGATATTTTGGCTGAATGGTAACATGGGAATCATCTTCTCACTTACGAGGGGTCCGTTTGACTCAAAAGCGGGCAAACTGTTCACTCAAAAGCCCCAAACTGAAAAGGTAAACAGTCCTATGGTGTGAACATTCATGTTCATTTAAAACAATGTCGAAATCATATAACTTACTTTTCACTACACTGTCTAACTTCTTAGTAAACTAACCATAGCCACAGTATTCAAATAATAATGACATATTTATAACATATTTACATTTGTTTGAACTTCTACTTTACATAAACATTTGATCATTTAAAGACAGTAAAACATATTCAAAACACTGTTTTCCCATAAGTACAATGTAAAAAAAATCCTCTGGCAGCCAGTTATCTGTAAGTTACTGTAAGTAAAAGCTACAGAATGTTATCATAAATTCCAAATAAACTGGTTTAACAGTACATTAATGTAAAGAGATGCAGTTAAGAACTGTTAAACCAAAGTTTCTTTGGACTTCACGGTAACATACTGTACTTTTTTTTACAGTAACTTACAGGTAACTGGCTGCCAGTAAGTTACTGTAAAAACAACAGGACTTTTTTTTACAGTGTATGTTTAGTTTGACATATTTTGACAAAACCGCAACTAATGTTAATAACACTAAAGTTAATAATCTTAGGCTTTATGTCATTCATCAAAGCGTGTTACTCCCCAAAATGTAATTTGTTCAGTACAACAAAACAAAAGAACCAGCATAAAAAAGTCACACGCAAAAAGAGAGGAGCGAGGCAAGCAAGCAAGCAGGCACACACAAATAAATAGGCATATGACACATACACAAACATTCCACCAATCAAACGTCCACAGACAGAGTACTGTAAAGGCAGACAACAGTTAAATGGCACGATATCCAGAGCAGGTCAGGAGGACTCACAGGTAAGGTTTATCTGCAGTAAGGAAAAGTACCTGTTTGGGAGCAGCAGGAGGAGCTGGCCGGCTGGGGTATAGCGGTGGATCGTGGGTTGTTTGGATAGTTCCACTAACACTTTGTTTGGATAGTCCCCATACAGATGTTCAGTAAATATTCAAACTGTTTAACAAACGATCCACTAACCCTAGTTCCACCCACAAACCCTAACCCTCACAAGCTGCTATAAAACAACAAAGATGCAGTTTGAGCATCTATAGACCATCGATAGGGGACTATCTAAATAAAACAGGTCTTACTGTACTGTACTAGAAAGGGCAGTGGCCAGACCACCATCCTGACAATAACATCTTGATAGAAGGTGACAGAAAATATGTAAAGTAAAGTGGGGTGAAGCACTGCATGCATGAGGTAGTGGGAGAGGAAGCCAAGGTGACGACTACTTGTACTAGATTTGAACACAAACTAATTTGTACAATAGTAATATTATTATTGTGGTAACACTTTACTTGAGACACAACATCATAACATGTTATGACACGGTCATAACCATGTCATAATTAAGTGATAATGTCCGAGAAGCCGGTGTTTGGAGGATATATTGGCACAGGTGTTGTTAGGCCCTGTCACGTCCTGACCATAGTCAGATGTTATTTTCTATGGTAGAGTAGGTCAGGGCGTGACAGGGGGTGTTTTGTGTTTTTCTATGTTTTCTATTTCTATGTTCTTTGGTTCTAGTTTTTTGTATTTCTATGTTGGTTTGTTTGGGATGATCTCCAATTTGAGGCAGCTGGTCCTCGTTGTCTCTAACTGGAGATCATATTTAAGTAGGTGTTTTTCTTCCTGGGTGATTATTTTTGAGTAGTGTTTGTTTCTCCTCTGCATCACGGTTTGTTTTTTTGTCAATTCAGTTTATTTATGTATTGCAAAATTTCACAGTTTAAATAAAATGTGGAACTAAGCACCCTGCATTTTGGTCCTCTCCTTTTGACAGCCGTGACAGGCCCGAGACGAAGTCGAGGTCCGGCAAAACGTTCCAATATATATCCTCCAAACACCGGCTTTGAAAAATTCTAATAATGATTGACATATTTTCATTAAATTGTTATTTTTATGAATGTATTCACTATTTCATTCTTCCACAAGATTTAGTCCCTACACAAATCTAGGTTTGCTACCCAAGCCGGCTGATCGTCCATTCTATCAGTTCGGTTGCTAGAGACGTGACCCAGTCGTTAAGTCTTTTTGTTCTGTATCTTTGGATGCGACCCAGTCGTTCGTTCTAAATGTTTTATTGCCATACTGGCTGGCAACGTTCTCATCACTTGCTTGCTAGCTAGCCAACTACGGCTAACTTACAGTCACGTCAAAAAGTGCAGCCAGAATAACAGTAGCCCCATTTGCGTTTGTTTAAGCTGTTTTCTAGTGACATTTATTTGGATACATCCATAACACTGAACTAATGCAGCGCGATTATGCCTGGCATAGAACATGTGCTGACTCGTCAGGACACTGTTGTTCAGAGAAGCTAGACAACAACACAGCTAACACAATCACTTCAAACTGAAGCTGGAAAGACTGCAAACTAGCTGCAACTCGTTTCGTTTGACCTTTTTTCAATTGACATTTCTTTGTATATATCCATAAAAATGATGCCAGCTGTTTCATGATTTCCACTGGCTGAGAAACGCTGCCTGCCTGTCTGCCTCTTCCCGACACCCGACACGTTCATTACAATGCGACAGTTGAAGATCGAATTTGAATATTGAAACAATGTTTCAAATGTCGGAGAGACAGACCAGGTTCATACAAATATCTGCTGTTGAAAACTAAATGTCAGTCTAAAATAAATGTGAGATAATGTCTATATACTTTTTATAGTGGAGATCAAGTTTATACAGTGGCTGGCTGGGCTGATGAGACAGTGGATTGCTCAGTCAGATGGAACAGAGTAAATAGGTATTTTAACGTCATAGATTTAGCCGGTGATAATTTGTGGAATAGACACCGGTTGGAATGTGGTTTTAACCAATCAGCATTCAGGATTAGACCAACCCCTTGTATTATGACATCATTTGTCATAATATGGTTATAACAATGTCATGACACATATTTAGACCTGTTGTGACATATATTGCGTTATTTTATGGCTGGTTATGACACCTACATAAGAGTGTAACAAAAAACACAAAACCTACCAGGGTAGTTATTTTACGGCTGGTTATGACAACTACATTAGTGTCAAAAATGACAAAACCTACCACACAAGGCAAAACGTACCATTACACCATAGACTACTTGTCAACAATATGTTTATGTTATTTTAAAATGTTCTGAAATTGACAACATTAAATTATCATTGTAATTGTGCACACATTGATATCAGACATGCACCTACCCCAAAGCTATGTTTCTGATGACTGGGATAAATGCAGGAGTAGATTTTAGGAGCAAGACAAGACACCCTCTTTGTGACTGCTGACTGACATAAGGGCAGTATGTAATGGGCCTATCTGGCTTATATGATTATGATGGTCATAATGCTTCTTGACAGTGTTATAAAGTGTATTTTCTTAGTCCAAGGAAAGTGACACAGGATGGTCATAATGCTTCTTGACAGTGTCATAAAATGCATTTTCTTTGTCCAAGTAAAGTGACACAGGAAGGCCATAATGCTTTATGACAGTGTCATAAAGTGTATTTTCTACAAACATGACTGTAAAGAATTAATTACAACAAAAACAAAGGACTTAAGACAAAAGGAAAGTTCTTGAACCCCCCCACACACATTTGAATAAATGTGGGTTTAGACACTCGCATGTAGGTGTCATAACCAGCTATAAAATAATGCAATAATGCAGTATGTCACAACAGGTGTAAATATATGGATTATGACAGTGTTATGGCCATATTATGACAGGTTGACAAGTTATGTCAGTTGTGATGACATATTATAACATGGTTATGACCGTGTCATGTGCTGTGACGCTGGGTGTCAAGTAAAGTGTTACCATATTGTTATGCATTTGGATTAACAATGAATTACTTCATCCATGACCAAGTTTGTATTCCCCAAGCATCTTAAATACTTGTTCTACTGTAACACATCACAGTTGTTATAGATTACTCAACCAATGAGAAGCAACTATTGTTGGCCTTTAGCTGTATATCATGTTAGACAAATAAACTAACTTCCCAATTAAGCATAACGGTCTTTAAAATAGAAAAGTGTTATGTTAAAAGTCCCCCGGGATTGCAAAGGCCTTGGAGATAGATGTGCATGAATAAGGGTACAGAAATACAATAGAGTACTCAACTGAAATGATATTTATTAAGCTTATTTTTATAGTAGAAAGTCACCATACATTTGAGGTCATTTTTCAACATTACACTATTTTGGTGTCCCCCAAAGCATGCACATCAATATCAATCCTTCTCTGTACATTATTCCAATTCATCTTCACAACAAAAAAATGCATTGTTCCAAAAAACGGACTCAGAAATAATAGAAGAATACTATATTGTATTATTATTTTTTCCACTGCCATCTCTTCAGATGTTGCAGTCTGATCACTCATACCTTAGCCTTATTCTAGTGGAGAAAGAAGAAACATTGGCAGCTTCCGGTCGTAGTAACTCGTTTGAGAGCGCTTTTGTCTCTACATTTATCAAAACACAGATAGACAGAGAAGGGGGTTGGCAAAGTTAGGGGAAGACAGGAATTACACACAAACAGCGAGAAGGACAGGGAGCAAGAGAGACACAGCAAGGAGACATTTTGTTTGTGGCAGGGAAGGAGTTTTGGGAAGTACAGTTTGGCAGTAAATGTCACTTTTTCTCCCTTTAGCAAATTATAACAATTGGGTCAATCTAATAGGATTTCAAGGGGAATTCAAAGATAGTGTTGTGATAGCAAATAGCCTAATACTTAGCGGCAATCATTTCTGATTTGGACAGGACAGGGGTTGATATCGACAGGTACTGACAGACATACCGACAAACAGACTAGCGTCGTTCTTTATTCAGCACATAGAAATAACAGACATACATATTTTATCCTGCCTCAGATACAGAGTCATGCTTTTTCATTTCCTTTCTTTATTCAAGTCTTTTATTACAAAGACTAAAGTACAAGAAGGCTGAACAAAGTTACAATAACGAATCAACCCTTCTCCCTTTTAAAGGTTTCTCATTTCATGTGTAGTGCAAATATGTGTCAAAACAGCAAGAGACACAGTACATGCAAGCTTATTTATTACGAAGATCTAAATGGCTATCGATCCAATTCAGTTATTGCCATAATTTGCAGTTGTGCTGTTGGCAAATTATGAATCTTTTAAGGGCATCTGACCCACTCATTGTCTCCAAGGTCTCTGTACAGTATATAACTGGGCAGACTAGAATTACCTATTTGTTCTGTGACATATGATAATTGCACAGGGGACACGATTAGATTGACTGGTTTATAGATAGAAAACATTTATTGATGTTGCTCCCAAATCATTGTCCTATTGTATGCACAGCAAGAGACACTGTCTAGTAAATTATTAAAGCTATTTGTAAACAGTTGGCAGCCAGGCAGCACTGATTGAAGGGGATGAGAGAGAATGAGAAGAGAGGGTGTTGCTTTGGCAACATGGTTTACGCACCATGGGCCCTATTCAGACTTGAGATAAGTTGACTTAACATGGACTTAAGTCAAACAATGTTGAATTAACTCCCTGTTTTCTTGACTTAAGTCCTACTTAGCAAAGGTCTGAATCGGGCCCCATGAAATGTAGCACCTTTGTCGTGGGATGGCAGAGGTGTAGAACAGGTATCTGTTGTCTTTTCTTTCATGCATGAACGCCTGAACGGTAACCCTACTCAGAGCCTTGCATCTCTTTCTTTCAGGGATGAGGGTTGTTTTTATTACCCATTCAGCCTTGATAAAGTACAGTATGTTGATATTCAGACAAAACAACAATACTCAGAGGCCCCGTAGTACATGGATATCAGAGCAACGTGTCTTTCACACTGCCTGCTAGACCTCAGACATCATAAAACATATTACCTTGTGGCTAATAATAGTAATAATAACATGATAATACAAATAATTTGGTTTTTAAGGTGCGATTTGATCAACTGATTTAATCAATAGACATAATAATCATCCATTTTATTTTATGGTACATTTATGTACAGTACATATTCATTGCCATCTATTTCATTGGTCGCCTGCCCTCATTATAAGTTCAAATGAAAAATGAACATTTACATTTGAGTTATTTCACTACATGTGATACATAACCTCTCATTTAAAGAGGGATATTAGAAGTTACCCGAAGGACCTCACAGTCTGTAAAGTAAAGTTACTGTCTGAAGCATAAGAAGACACAGTATACTGTAGATGAACTTTAACTTTTTGATCATCATACATGATCATCTTTACATTAGTAAAACAATCCCCTTTGGATTACCATTTTGATTTACACTGGTAATATAAATCCTTCATCTTTCAACCTTGATTCTGCTGGAGAACACTGAAGATTTTATTTCAAAACATTTTTTTAATTTTATTGTATGTTTGCAGAGGAAGAAATCCTGATTAAATAGAAAAGACATGTACATGCATGAAAGACAAGCTAAAGATATGACAAATTTTCCTCCTCAGACAAAGTCCATCATTCCAATGATTTTAATAAGGATGGCTCAGGATGGTATCAGTCCTTTAGCGTGGGGTTAGTTGGTTCTGCTTTGTGGTTCTGGTTCCACCAGTGCTTGGCCTGGGAACTGCAGCGTAGCGTGGAAGTGCAGGGTGTGAGGAGGGTGAGGAGGAAGAGTATAGGGGGAGAGACAAGTCTTTCCCTTGGTGGGATGGAAGGGAGAGGACGGGGGACGGGCGACGGGGGGAAATGGACTGGTAAGCTCAGGTGGAGAGGGGAGTGTTGTGGTGGATTAGAGAGAGGGCGAGAGAAGAGGGCTGAGGGTTAGAGAGAGGGCGGGAGAGGAGGGGTGAGGGTTAGAGAGAGGGTGGGAGAGGAGGAGTGAGGGTTAGAGAGAGGGTGAGAGAGGAGGGGTGAGGGCTAGAGAGAGGGCAAGAGAGGAGGAGTGAGGGATAGAAAGGGGGCGGGAGAGGAGGAGTGAGGGTTAGAGAGAGGAGGGGTGAGGGTTAGAGAGAGGGTGAGAGAAGGGGTGAGGGTTAGAGAGAGTGCGAGAGAGGAGGGGTGAGGGTTAAAGAGAGGGTGAGAGAGAAGGGGTGAGAGTGACTGGCGAGGAGGGCTATTGATGAGGGATTGCAGAGGTGCCTGGCAGGCAGTCAGTCCTATTGCAGCAGCAGCAAACTGAGTCTGTTTCTGTCTGTGTATCTGTCTGTCCCTTCTCACACTGTTGAAATCAATTTCGGAACTGTTCCCCCTTCGGAACTGTGGAACAAAGAGAAGGAGAAGCTTCCATGTAGGTGGGGTATATAGGCACTCAAAAAACAACAGTGGAGCAACACATTCACAGCCAAATACAGTTGGCCAATCTACAGGCATGTACTGTAGTTTGGCCAACTTTGGAGCTGGATGTCATGTTGCTGCCTCTGTCTGAACATTCCCTTCATCCATTCACAATGATTATTTCAATATCATAGTATTTCATACAGTAAACATAACATTTCCCCCAGAGGTATAGGGAGGAGACAGTACAATGTTTTCAATTTCATTTCTCTGACATGAACTGACAGTCTTTCACAGTCAATGTTGACAGAGTTCAAATAGTATAGAAACCACCGACTACATGGACCCAGGTCTACTATACTGTAGTCTACACATTGACACAGAGCACAGTGTGGAGCGCAGCGGGATAGTAGTAATAATATGGAGGCGCTAGCTAGCTGCATGATGCGTGGAGGGTCATTATGGGAGCGTGTCAGCTTGAGGCTTTTCCCTGACTTCAAATTTAAAAACATAAAAAATGAATGTAAAAAGAACCAAAATTAAACTTAACAATAAAAGCTAAAGCAAAACATATGTTTAAAGGTAAAAGGAAAACATTGAGGTAAAATACTTGTTAGGATAAATGGGATAAGGATAAGTGATTCCCATTGGTCCAACATGGGTTGTGGTGGACCACCATTGGGCTTTTGGCTACCAGGTCTAGAATCTCACCTCTTACTGTGATTGGCTGGCCCAACTGTCAGTAGAAACCTTTTAATCCCACATGATATCACATAATCATGATAATATCATAGCTAAGTCTCATAATCAAATTAGTCGGGGAAAAAAACAGAAAGACAAATCACAGAAAGGAAACCATTCAAATGGAAAATAACACTACAAAAACCTGATGTGTCCTTGTTTGTAGTTTGACAGTTGACGTTGTAAAGAGTTCCTATCTGTGGAATGACCTGCCTACTTGTACTGGCTACTCTTTGATAATGTATATGTAATGCATCCCCAGTCTTTCTAGTGCAATCCTGTCCAAACCTTACCAATCCAGTATCACAATCAAAGGTTTTTTTTTTTATCTATAGAGAGAAGATTGAGTTTACCTTGTTGAAAAACGTTGCTCATACTCTTCAAGTCCTTGCTGTTGAGACAAAGACAAACCACATTTCAGTCATCATGTCATTGCCACTTTTGTGTCACACTGGAAACTTGAGAATTCATGATAACACTACTGCTTGATTGGCAATCCAAAACAGTAGCAATTGATTTGCTGGCTATATTGTACCGCCATGTTAGACAAGGTAGACAGACAGGTAGGCTACTGTTTATCAGCAGTAGTTTATGGTCCAATGTATCTCAGTCGGTAGCATGTGGTGCTTACAATGCCAAGAACCGTGGGTTTGATTCCTGCTAGGGCCACTATTAAGAAACATTTATGCATACAGGACTTTAAGTTGCTTTGGATAAAAGTGTCTGCTAAATGGCCTATATCAATATGATATTATCGGTCAATGAAGTGTTGACAGTTGACATACTGATATGAGCCAGTAGGGGGCACCAGCAGAACACCACTGCCTGTAGTCAGAGTGATACGGCTGAAGAAATATAGAACTAACAGAATTGTCTGTTGTAACTATCTCTATTCTCTCAGAACGCCACTAGAGACATATCCCTAAAATGATTTGAGGTGGGAAAACAAGACAAAGGAGTGGTTACGTGACTATCTGAGCAATTAGAGACTATTATCATGCCCACGTACAGTACCTCTCCACCTCCTCCTACCCAAAAGCCCTGTAAAGGGTTGAGTTTGGAGGGTTTCGGTGTTACATGATGTGACATAGCTCCCGCTCACTCTCGCCACAGTGACAATGTGTGTGTGTCTACAGTCAGCTGGGCTAGTCCCTCGTCATGTTATCAGCGGTCTCCTGTCACAACTACTTTCGTCAGGACCAGAGGCAGCCGAGCAGCAAGCAGCCTTCTCCAATCTGGGCTCTGTCATCTCTGTGAGGCCAGTCACACACACACATGCACGCACGCACACGGACGGGCAGACGGACAGGCAGATAGACACACACAGACAGTTAGATTCAGAAACACATGCTCGCACACACACCTGCACACACATCCTTGACAAACAGACACACACATTGTGTGTGTGAGGCAGAGAGGAACTGATCCCCTGTTTACGTGAGTTAATGGGCCAGAAAGTTGTGAGAAAGCTGCATTGAGTTAGACTGGGGACCTGGTGTACTGGTAAAACACACAGCCTGTCACATTGATGGCTGACTCCTCCTATATAAACTGAACAAAAATAGAAACACAACATGTAAAGTGCTCGTCTCATGTTTCATGAGCTGAAATAAAATATCCTAGAAAAGATCCATAAGCACAAAAAGCGTATTTCTTTAAAATATTGTGCCCAAATTTGTTTACGTCCCTGTTAGTGAGCATTTCTCCTTTGTCAAGATAATCCATCCACCTGACAGGTGTGGCATATCAAGAAGCTTATTAATAAACAACATGATCATTACACAGGTGCACCTTGTGCTGGGAACAATAAATGGCCACTCTTAAATGTGTAGTCTTGTCACACAACACAATGCCACAGATGTCTCAAGTTTTGAGGGAGTGTGCAATTGGCATGCTGGCTGCAGGAATGTCCACCAGAGCTGTTGCCAGAAAATGCAATGTTCATTTCTCTACCAATGTCATTTTAGAGAATTTGGCAGTACGTCCAACTGGCCTCATAACCGCAGACCACGTGTAACCACAGCAGCCTAGGACCTCCACACTCAGCTTCTTCACCTGCGGGATCGTTTAAGACCAGCCACTCGGACAGCTGGTGGAATTGAGGAGTATTTCTGTCTTTAATATAGCCCTTTTTTGGCTTAATTAAACTTATTCTGATTGGCTGGGCCTGCCTCCCCAGTGGGTGGGCCTGGCGCCCAAGTGGGTGGCCCTATGCCCTCACAGGCCTACCAATGGCTGTGCCCCTGCCCAGCCATGTGAAATCCATAGATTAGGGCCTAAAAAAAATATTTCAGTTGACTGATTTCCTCATATGAACTGTAACTGAATAAAATCGTTGAAATTGTTGCATGTTGCATTTATATTTTTGTTCAGTATATCTGGGCTAGCTAAGTGAGCTTGAGTAGTGTATGTACAGTATTGTATGTACTGTATATATAATACTAATATATAATAATATATGCCACATCACCAAAAAGCTATCATGGTCCAAACACACTAAGACAGTTGTGAAGAGGGCACGACAAAGCCTATTCCCCCTCAGGAAACTAAAAAGATTTGGCATGGGTCCTGAGATCCTCAAAAGGTTCTACAGCTGCAACATCGAGAGCATCCTGACTGGTTGCATCACTGCCTGGTACGGCAATTGCTCAGCCTCTGACCGCAAGGCACTACAGAGGGTAGTGCGTACGGCCCAGTACATCACTGGGGCTAAGCTGCCTGCCATCCAGGAACTCTACACCAGGCGGTGTCAGAGGAAGGCCCTAAGAATTGTCAAATACCCCAGCCACCCCAGTCATAGACTGTTCTCTCTACTACCGCATGGCAAGCGGTACCGGAGTGCCAAGTCTAGGACAAAAAGGCTTCTCAACTGTTTTTACCCCCAAGCCATAAGACTCCTGAACAGGTAATCAAATGGCTACCCGGAATATTTGCATTGTGTGCCCCCCCAACCCCTCTTTTTACGCTGCTGCTACTCTCTGTTTATCATATATGCATCGTCACTTTAACTATACATTCATGTACATACTACCTCAATTGGGCCGACCAACCAGTGCTCCCTCACATTGGCTAACCGGGCTATCTGCATTGTGTCCCACCCGCCAACCCCTCTTTTATGCTACTGCTACTCTCTGTTCATCATATACAGTGGGGGAAAAAAGTATTTGATCCCCTGCTGATTTTGTACGTTTGCCCACTGACAAAGAAATGATCAGTCTATAATTTTAATGGTAGGTTTATTTGAACAGTGAGAGACAGAATAACAACAAAGAAATCCAGATAAAAGACACCTGGGAGTCAGAAATCTTTCTGATTGAGAGGGGGTCAAATACTTATTTCCCTCATTAAAATGCAAATCATGCGTTTTTCTGGATTTTTTGTTGTTATTCTGTCTCTCACTGTTCAAATAAACCTACCATTAAAATTATAGACTGATCATTTCTTTGTCAGTGGGCAAACATACAAAATCAGCAGGGGATCAACTACTTTTCCCCTCACTGTATGCATAGTTACTTTAACCATATCTACATGTACATACTACCTCAATCAGCCTGACTAATCAGTGTCTGTATGTAGCCTCGCTATTGTATATAGCCTGTCTTTTTACTGTTGTTTTATTTCTTTACCTACCTATTGTTCACCTAATACCTTTTTTGCACTATTGGTTAGAGCCTGTAAGTAAGCATTTCACTGTTGTATTCGGCGTACGTGACAAATAAACTTGGATTTGATTTGTCAATCCAGCATGATTTCTGCCGCACACAAAACAACTTAACTCGGGACTGGGAAATCTGACTTCAATGAGTTCAAGACAACTGGGAACTCAGGAAAAGGGTTCCCGAGCGGCGCAGTGGTCTAAGGCACAGCATCTCAGTGCAAGAGATGTCACTACAGTCCCTGGTTTGAATCCAGGCTGAATCACATCCTGCTGTGATTGTGAGTCCCATAGGGCGGCGCACAATTGGCCCAGTGCCACCGGGGTAGGCTGTCATTGTAAATAAGAATTTGTTCTTAACTGACTCGCAGAGTTAAATATAGGTATAATTAAAAACGAGCTCCGACTGGGAAAATAAGTTTTAAATGGTCATCCAACTCGGAATTGTAAGTTGGGAACTCGGGCCTCTTTCTAGAGCTATGACCTGAAGATCACTGACGTCATCATGATTCAACCTTTTTTCCCCCGAGTTCCCAGTTGTCTTGAAAGCAACAACAATACAGAGAATGCGTGACTTTGATGATAAAATTTGGCCTAAAAGGACTGCCGCGCCACCTTCAAGTAAGCACAGCACTAGAAGGTGAGTCCAAAAATATCTTGTACGCTGCTGCATAAATTATGTAATATGCCAGGGAGATATGTATACTGTAGCTAAGAAAGTAATGCTAAGTGTATGCTTTGTAGTAAGCTGTTAGTAGCTCATTTGCCTCACCCTAATAATTTGGTCTATTTTCCCTTCTTAATTTTGCCTACTGTTTTGACTTGGTGGTGCACATGTAGCCTATAACCTGTTTTAGAGAAATGTAATCATCAAATTTTGTAAGAGATTTCATTGTCTGCTTATATGCCCCTTTTATTTATCCTACGGTTCTGACTTGGTGTACAGGGAGAACACTGTAAGAACGGCACATGTTCTGAATTCTGTCGCTGTACATTTGAAAAGTATTGAACAAATAGTTATATTGACTACGTCCGTCCTAGCTCACTCATTTATTGCCTCTTATCAGCTTGTCGTCCCCTTACGCCAGTTTGCACATCACAATTCTCAGTAGAAACCACATTTGTTTAAGCAAGTCAGCCATATCAGCTATGTTTTTTTAAAAGGCATTAAATGAGTCTGAATGAACTGTTTCGTTGCCAGACAAGGCTCAGCTGATAGCCAGGTTTAGCAGTGGTAAGGTGTTGGGACTGCTGTTTGGTCTCTGCTGTTGGGACATTTTGTGGGCACAGTTTGTCACCATTATAGTGCAATTAATATATTGTTCAGTGTTTTGTTGTGTAGTGGCTTTGCTGGCATGCATCCCAACCATTTTTTTGTTTGTTTGCATGCTAAAATCGCCACTGGGGTTAGGGTTAAGGGAAGGGTACGGTTTTTGAATAGGACTGAATTGTGTGTCCCCACAAGTTTTTCAAGACACACACTGCCTCTCTGTGTTTCTCTCTGACGCACTACCATCCCATCAGCTCAGCTAACGTTTCCAAAGCAGAGGGAACTGAACTCTGTGTATGTGGCTCCCGAATAGCGCAGCAGTCTATGGCTCTGCATCTCAGTGCTTGAGGTGTTTCGAATCCAGGCTGTATAACAATCGGCCGTGATTGGGAAATTCCATATGGCGGGGCACAATTGGCCCAGCGTCGTCCGGGTTTGGCCGGTGTAGGTCGTCATTGTAAATAAGAATTTGTTCTCAACTGACTTGCCTAGTTAAATAAAGGTTACGTGTGGGTGCCAAAGTTCAAGTTTCATGTTTTATTAGTCGTATGTACAGGATACACATGGTATATACTGTACAATGAAAGGCTTACTTGCAGGTTCCTTCTCGACAATGTAACAACAACAATAAAAGATAAGAATACGAACATAAAGTAAATGGATCAGTAGAATAGATTACACCTTTTAGCATAAATATAACACAGGAAGGCACAATTTATAGCCCGATATTTACACGTGTTTGGGGGAAGGAGAGATTGGGGGTCAAGTGTGTGTGTGTCTGTGTGCGTGTTGTTGTTGTTTACCTGTGAGAAGCCTGGCCCTGCCATGCTGTATGGGCGTTGTTGTCTGCTGTGTGCCATCGCAGCGCTCTGTGCCAGCAGGCGAGATGACATACCGTAGTCAGGGGGAGTTGCACTTGCCATGTCCTCTCTCTCCAACAGGTTGCCTGTGCTGCTGCTCTTACCATGGTGGAGACTGGAAACAGACATACAATCAGTTAGTTACACACAGACTGAAATGAGAATAGCTGATTACTGGAACCAGACATAGTTAGACAAAGACCTAGCCAGAACTGAAAATAACTGATCTCACATGAACAGATCATTTTCTAATGAATAACACAAAGATGAGCATTAAAGGCCTGTTTCCTTGCAAATACCCAACACAATACTGCAAAAAAGAGAGAAAATGTACTTGTTGACTCGTAGTTTGTCGTTTTCAGTCTCGGGGATGACACGTGTGTAAGAGAAAGGGAACCAGCCCCGCCTGATGAGGAGACACAAGGATTCAACAGATGAATCAGCAACTGTAATTCAACATTGACAGCAGCATTTGACAACAAAACCAAGAGTTAGGAAACTTACTGTATGATTTCATATCTCATGCAAAGATTCACCCTAATAAATACCATTAAGCAGATGCTTTTCTCCAGAGCAACTTAGTCATGCATGCATACATTTTTCATGTATAGGTGGTCCTGAGAATCAAACCCCACTATTGTGGCATTGCCAGTGACATGCTCTACCAAATGAGCTTCAGAGGACCACCAACTAAATGTTACTCGTGGTGCCATAGACAAAGTGAATTAGATGGAGTTAGGCTACTTACATCTTGTTCTTCTCGTTCTCTCCATAGTGCCATCCATCGCGGGCCTCAGGCACCAGCAGGGTGATGACGTCTCCTTCAGAGAAGCTGAGCAGGGTGCTGTTGTCCCCAGCCGCGTGGGAGAAAATGGCCTGGACACGGGTACGACCATTCCTCTCCAGCCCTGCTGCCATAGAGCTAGACCGGGGAAGGGTTCGGGTCTCTGGACCTGGAGGAGCGAGGGAAAAAGGAACAGAGACTATCACAACAAATCCAGGGATGTGTTCATTGGACACCAAAACGGAAGAAAACAGACAAACAGGGAGTTACTAGCTGGACTTCTTAAAATGTTTCACTACAGTGTACTGTACCCTATTACTGGAAATTACCTTGAACTTTAATGGGAGCAGAGATTATATCTACAAGTGTAGAATCTTAATTTGACCAGTGTTGTCGCAGCAAAAGAATCGGAATTGCTAAAATATACTTAAGTATCAAAAGTAATAATTTCAAATTTCTGATATTAATCAAACCAGATGGTGCCATTTTCTTGTTTTTTAAATTTACAGATAGCTAGGGTTACACTTCAACACTCAGACATCATTACAAATTAAGCATTTGTGTTTAGTGAGTCTGCCAGATCAGAGGTAGTAGGGATGAACAGGGATGTTCTCTTGATAAGTGTGTGAATTAGACAATTTTCAGGGAAAATGTATGGAGTAAAAAGTACATCATTTTCTTTAGGAATGTAGTGAAGTAAAAGTAAAAGTTGTCAAAAATATAAATAGTAAATTAAGGTACAGGTACCCCAAAAAAACTACTTAAGTAGTACTTTATAACCTCTACGGGATCGGTGTCCCTCTACCGGAACAGTTGAGCTAACGTGTGCCAATGTGATTAGTATGACGTTGTAAGTAACAGCAAACTTTCCAGGACATAGACATGTCTTATATGGGCAGAAAGATGAAATTCTTGTTAATCTAACTGCATTGTCCAATTTACGGTAGCTATTACAGTGAAAAAAAATATCATGGTTTGAGGAGAGTGCACAACAACAAAAACGTTTAGTACGGCAACTGGTTTGATACATTAATCTCTGAAGGTAAAAAAGGTACTTACATTCAGTAATCTTGCTCTGATTAGTCATCCTGAGGGACTCAGATATAAACTGTAGCATAGTTTTGTTCGATAAAATCCATTTTATATTCAAATGTAGGAACTGGGTTCTACAGTTTGAACCCCTGCTGTCTATGGCTCCACACCCACCCCGCCCAGCCATCTAGATGTGTGATAGTTAGTGTATAAGCTAATGAGCCATCATGTATGACATTCCTGGGAGTCTGTAAACGTACATTTTGTATTACCATATCATTTTTGTATGTTCTCTATAGTTATGTACTTGAAAATGTATCAATTGACCAATTCGCCACATTTGGGAAGACTTGATACAAAATATTGTCCGGTATTGCAATGCTTCACTGGATCAATCTGATACACACTACTGCCATCTACTGGTCAAAATTGAAAATCTTCAAAGTGTTTCTTTTCAAATGGCATCAGGAATATGCATATCCTTGCTTCAGGTCCTGAGCTACTGGCAGTTAGATTTGGGTATGTCATTTTAGACGAAAATTGAAAGTATTTGATGTCATGTAGGTTGATACATTTCTATTTTTTCATTAATAAAGCCCTTTTACATAAACTCCCACTGTACCTAATATCTTTACTAAACTTTCGGTGGAGGGTATACCTATTCAGTTGCAAAACTGAATGCATTCAACCGAAATGTGTCTTCGTATTTAACCCAACCCCTCTAACTGCAGGTGTGCACTGTGATAAAAGGAGAGATAGGAACCATTAAAAGTAGATGGAGGGAACAAGAGCAGCACACACTGCACAAAATTTGCTCCTTGACCGCATGGAGTGTATATCTAATTCTTGAAGGTCACAAACAAGCAGTTCTCTCACTCAAGGTCTCTGTGACTGAGGCTAAATTCCTAAAAGCACACTAGTGATGTACTCTGTAATATTCTAACTTGACTGCCTATATTGCGAAATGCCATTGAGCCCCCATAATGCATTGGTTTTTATAGTACTGTAATATTGAATTGCAGTAGCTAACTGTAAGATTTTAGAAAAACATTTTCATCAATTTGTTACAGTGTAGCTACTGTACATGTGATTCCGGAGCCCAACTTTGAGGGCCTCTCAAAATGTTTATGGAGCTCCGCTATCCTTGTCCTCCTTACCCATGGTAGTGTTGCTCTTGGCGGGGGCGTTCTTGCGTACGGGTAGGGTGTTGGAGTAGACCTCGCTGCCCTGTCTGTGGGGCTGGGAGTGGTGCTGGGAGGAGGCCTTAGCCACCTGGGACTGTAGGGCCTGAGCCTGTAGGGCCTGAGCCTGGGCTTGGGCCATCTTCCCCTCCATCCAGTGTTGGTAGTCCTCCCCTCCTCCCCCTCCTGCTCCTCCGTGCGCCCCTGCCGTTCCGTTCATTATGGCCATCCCTCCGTCCACTCCTCCTGGTCCCATTAGACGCTGAAGGGAAGGAAGGAAAGCATGTGTTGATTTGTTAAGCAAAGATGGTGGATATACTAAGATGAACTACTTAAGCCGTTTACCATATAATAGTTTTACAAGGTTCCTGTCTGTGTAAGAGGTGGTTCCCTCTTTCGCATGAGCATGCTTTCCCATGTGAGCTCACGGTTCCTCCATAATCTCTGGCATGCTCACGGTTTCTTCATAATCTCTGGCATGCTCACGGTTCCTCCATAATCTCTGGCATGCTCACGGTTTCTTCATAATCTCTGGCATGCTCACGGTTTCTTCATAATCTCTGGCATGCTCACAGTTCCTCCATAATCTCTGACATGCTCACGTAAGAGAGGGAACAGCTGGCTCTGGTCTATTTATTGTCCCGTCCCTGCTCGTATGTGTTCAATTCAACCTCACACTTGGGTCTATATATTATGAACTGTACCCAGAACTCACCCTGTCCAATTTCAACTGAAACTGTGCAAGATTAAACAGCGCTAACAATTCCATTAGGGCTAGCTAGCTAAATTGTACAGCCAACATTTTGTCTACATTGATGCTGTTACAATAACCAAACTGTTGGATAAACAAATCATTTGTGGAACCATGATGTGATGTATGAAAGGATTGGATGTTGCATGCAATTTCAATGTGGTTTGAGTTGTTTTACGTATAAGCAAATTTGATTGAGATGATCTCACTGCAATACTGTGTCCATGTTGCCTGATGTAGGCGTTTCAAAGAACTGTCTGTCTTTTTACACTTCCTGATTGTTAGACAAATGAGAGAAAAAGTATGTTTTCTCATGGGAATCAGGATGATTGTGCGGGACCTTTAAAGCGCGAGGCTCAACTTCTCGGCTGTTTTGTTCCCGTGGCTATCACATTGCAAAGGCGTGAAGCGAACCAGTACAGATACTGTGTGTGACCGTGAAGTCGTGCATCTTGCTCATCGCAATATATGTAGTGCTGCTCGTGGCAACGTACAGTACCAGTCAAAAGTTTGGACACACCCACTCAAGGGTTTTTCTTTATTTTTACTATTTTCCACATTGTAGAATAATCAAAACTATGAAATAACACATATGTAATCATGTTGTAACCAAAAAAGTGTTAAACAAATCAAAATATATTCTTCAAAGTAGCCACCCTTTGCCTTGATGACAGCTTTGCACACTGTTGGCATTCTCTCAACCAGCTTCATAAGGTAGTCACCTGGAATGCATTTCAATTAACAGGTGAGCCTTGTTAAAAGTTAATTTGTGGAATTTCTTTCCTTCTTAATGCGTTTCAGAGAATAATTTTTGTTGTGACAAGGAAGAGGGTGGTTTACAGAAGATAACCCTATTTGGTAAAAGACCAAGTCCATATTATGGCAAGAACAGCTCAAATAAGCAAAGAGAAATGACAGTCCATCATTACTTTAAGACATGAAGGTCAGTCAATACGGAAAATGTAGTCGCAAAAAACATCAACCGCTATGATGAAACTAGCTCTCATGAGGAAGACCCAGAGTTACCTCTGCTGCAGAGGATAAGTTCAATAGAGTTACCAGCCTCAGAAATTGCAGCCCAAAAAAATGCTTCACAGAGTTCAAGTAACAGACACATCTCAACATCAACTGTCAGAGGACTGGGGCTGTTTTTGGTTCGAGCTAGGCCCCTTAGTTAAAGCTACATCATACAATAACACTCTGGACAATTCTGTGCTTCCAACTTTGTGGCAACAGTTTGGGTAAGGACCTTTCCTGTTCCAGCATGACAATGCCCCCATGCACAAAGCGAGGTCCATTCAGAAATGGTTTGTCAGGATCGGTTTGGAAGAACTTGACTGGCCTGCACAGAGCCCTGACCTCAACCCCATCGAACACCTTTGGGATGAATTGGAATGCCGACTGCGAGCCAGGCCTAATTGCCCAACATCAGTGCCAGAGCTCACAAATGGCTCAATGGAAGCAAGTCCCCGAAGCAATGTTCCAACATCTAGTGGAAAGCCTTCCCAGAAGAGTGGAGGCTGTTATAGCAGCAAAGGGGGGACCAATTCTATATTAATGCCCATGATTTTGGAATGAGATGTTAGACGAGCAGGTGTCCACATACTTTTGGTCATGTAGTGTATTACTGTACCACACACACACACACACACACACAGACACACACACACACACACACACGCACACACACACACACACACACACACACACACACACACACACACACACACACACACACACATACACAGGCATGCATGCATGCACACACACACAAACACAACAATAATAATAATTATAATAAGACAGAAGACTGGAGAAGAGGCAGGGTGTGAAAGAACCATGGCCCAACAGCCCCAAGGAACATGTTTCTGTTCCTTCCTACTGGCAACATTTTAATTAGCATGCGGCACTAACAACTTTACTTGCATCAGCAAATGTTTGTTTGTGTGTGTGTATGTGTGTGTCTGTGTGTGTGTGTTTGTGAGTGTGCGTGTGTCTGAGGGGTTCTGTGTTCTGAAGGAGAGGCTCTGAGAGATTCCGTAATGGAATCACAACATCCTGGGGCATCGCTAGGCAACAGACTCAACAAGCTCTCACAGTCTCACCGCAGAATTAGACATTCAGCCACGTTCTCCAAACGTCAAATTTCGAAGTTAAGGGGTTAGTCACTCATTACAAATGGTTAAGGTAAGGGTTAAGGTTTGGGATAGAGTTAAAACATTATATTCAGTCACTCATTACAAAGGGTTAAGGTACTAATCAAATCCAATTTTATTGGTCACATACACATATTTAGCAGATGTTATTGCAGGTGTAGCGAAATGCTTGTGTTCCTAGCTCCAACAGTGCAGTAGTATCTAACAGTGCAGTAGTATCTAAAAACGGTTCACAACAATACACACAAAGCTATAAGTAAAACAATGGAATTAAGAAATATATAAATATTAGATTGAGCAATGTTGGAGAGGCATTGACTAAAATACAGTAGAATATAATACAGTATGTACATATGAGATGAGTGAAGCAGTATGTAAACACTATTAAAGTGACTAGTGTCCATTATTAAAGTGGTCAGTGATTCCAAGTCTATGTATATAGGGCAGCAGCTTCTAAGGTTCAGGGTTGCGTAACCGGATGGAAGCTGGCTAGTGATGGCCTTAAGATTGAAAAACAGCTTCTGTCTCACGGTCCCAGCTTTGATGCACCTGTACTGACCTCACCTTCTGGATGATAGCGGGATGAACAGGCCGTGGCTCGGGTGGTTGATGTCCTTGATGATATTTTCGGCCTTCCTGTGACATCGGGTGCTGTAGGTGTCCTGGGTGGCAGGTAGTTTGCCCCCGCTAATGCGTTGGTCAGACCGCACCACCCTCTGGAGAACACTGTGGTTGCGGGCGGTGCAGTTGCCGTACCAGGCGGTGATACAGCCTGACAGGATGCTCTCAATTGTGCATCTGTAAAAGTTTGTGACGGTTTTAGGGGCCAAACCACATTTTTTCAGCCTCTTGAGGATGAAGGGGTGCTGTTGTGCCTTCTTCACCACACTGTCTGTGTGGGGGGACCATTTCAGATCGTCAGTGATGTGTACGCCGAGGGACTTGAAGCTTTTCACCTTCACTGCGGTCCCATCGATGTGGATAGAGGCGTGCTCCCTCTGCAGTTTCCTGTAGTCAACAATCAGCTACTTTATTTTGTTGACGTTGAGTGAGAGGTTATTTCCTGGCACCACTCTCCCAGGGCCCTCACCTCCTCCCTGTAGGCTGTCTCGTCATTGTTGGTAATCATGCCCACAACTGTTGTGTCGTCTGCAAACTTGATGATTGAGTTGGAAGCGTGTGTGGCCAAACCTTTTCAGGCACTCATTACAAAGGGTTAAGAAAAGGGTTAAGGTTTGGGATAGGGATAAAATAAAAAATTTAAAAACCTTGTCCACGACTGGGATCAAACACGTAACATTATGATCCAGAGTCATGGGATTACGCCCATCCACAACACCCTAGCCTACTGGATGGTAATAGTGCTCACTGTTGCCCCTAGTGGCCAGTTTGGAAGGCATTTCCCGATGTCCTCAGGACATGGATAGTCGTCCAATTTCGACCTCAATCTTGAACGACCTAGCTGACAGAATAGCTGGTGGTTTTAATTTAATTAAGGTTCGTCGTTAGAGCTGCAGCCCACAAACCTGCTGTGTGCTTCAAGACTCAAGAATACCCACTCAGTCACTGATGCAACACACTGATACAGAGGTTCGTACACAAACACAGGCACTCACACAAAGCTCTTCAAAGCTTCATAATCCAAAACACAATTAGTGATGATGAGCAACAATTGATACCTGTGGCACTCGATTAGCTGAATGTTTATCCACACCAATAGGGCTGAAAAACCATAGCAGCTCTATGTAGATGTAGGATCTTCATTTCAGGCAGTTTGTTACAGCAGGAAAATAATCCTGCAGCAACAGGAAATGTGAATGGAAAAAAAAACATGAAATATAATGAATGGAAAAATCTTGTAGGGGTTGATATATTTTTCGTTAGGGCAAACCAAGTCTACCATTTTAAAGTGGAAATGACAAACTTTAGAAGCCCTTTAAAACCTTGAATACACTTCAAGTTTGCATTTCCTGCTGTGCAGGAACATTCTCAATGATCAAAATAGATCCTACATCTGTAGCTGTACCATAGTATTAGCACAGTAACATCTTAGTAACAGTGACCCACCTGTTGGGCCATTAGTGCAGCCAGCTCGGGGGGTACAGGCAGAGGCTTGGCCCCCGGGATAGGGTCAGAGATGAGCAGGTTACCCTTGGAGCCGTGGTGAGTGTGGGAGCCGGACCCCAGGGTACCCCCTGCAGAGGTCATCTGCTGAGCCAGGAGCATGGCACGGTCAGGCAGCTTGGTAGGGTCAGCACACGCCTGCTGCCATGCTGGGATCTTTTGGGCTAGAAGGTCCTTACCCTGGAGAAGAGAGGTAAATAAAGACAGAGGGAGAGAAAGGTGAGACATTGTGTAGGGGTGAGATAGTTGAATATAGAGATGTTCTGGTGATGGAAGAGGAGTGATTAACAAGGTGTTCCTTAGAACCCGCTCAAAAGGTAAGTGATGTGAGGTATGTGTGTATTTAAGGAGATTTTTCAGAAGACTATAGGGTTATAAAGATCAGGAGAAACTGTTGAACAAATCGTTATACTGTGAAAGGTTCACTGATTGAGAACATAACTACATTATCACATCCCAGAGAGAAAGAGAGAGAGAAAGAGACAGAGAGAGAAAGAGAGAGGAGCGAGAGAGAGAGAGAGAGAGAGAGAGAAAGAGAGAGGAGAGAAAGAGGAGAGAAAGAGAGAGAAGGAGAGCGAGAGAGAGGAGAGAGAGAGAGAGAAGGAGAGAGAAAGCTTCACCTCACACCCTCTGCCATATCTGCCATATCACCAAACCAAGACTTCCTTCTCTCTCAGCTCTGACAGCTCTTCTACAGTATCTGTTGGCCGGGGAGCTGAAGCAGCCTCATTACCAGTCTAGCAGCCGTTTCACCGCAAAGCTGTCCACCAGTAGCCTCCCAGGATTATAACACTCAAGGCAGCCTGTGACACCATCTGTAGCCTCCAGGCCTTTCCTCCAGTTCTCTCCTCAACTCTGGGTTTCCTGCTCTAGCTTACCTCTGATCAGTTTTACCTCCACATCCACTCGTTAAAGCTTTCTGAGTGTAACACAGGCTGTAATACTCAGCAGGGTTGCCAGATTTCTCCATAATCTTCACTCTTAGAACCATTTTGGAATTCTTTTTTTCTTTGGCTGTCCCAATAGGAGAACCCTTTAGTGTTCCATGTAGAACCCTTTTGGGTTCCATGTAGAACCATATGTGGAAAAGGTTCTTCATGGAACCCAAAAGAGTTCCACCTTGAACCAAAATGATTCTACCTAGAACCAAAAAGGGTTCTTGAAAAGGGTTCTCCTATGAGGAAAGCAGAAGAACACATTTAGGTTCTAAATAGCACATTGAGTGTGCCCATTGATACCAAATACCAATTACATTTGTTTGACTGTCAGACAGTATTTATCCAAGTGACATATCTCCCGAGTGGTGCAGCGGTCTAAGGCACTGCATCTTAGTGCTAGTGGTGTCACTACAGACCCTGGTTCAATTCCAGGCTGTATCACAAATGGCCGTGATTGGGAGTCCCATAGGGTGGCGCACAATTGGCCCAGCGTCATCTGGGTTAGGGCTTGACTGGTGTAGGCTGTCATTGTAAATAATAATTTGTAACTGATGTCGAGTCTTTGGCATCATTAAACTGAAGACTTATTTATCAAATAACTCTCTGTAATTATTATTACGCGATTAAACTGATTAATCATGTAACTGTAATTGACTAGGAAGTCGGTGCAACAAGGAAAATATTCAGATTACAGTTATAATTTTCCTAATATAACTTCCAGATATTTTAATATCTGATCAATTAGTCTTCGAATTAATGAATTATTATTTACCTCACGTTAGTCTCATTCCAAACGTCGTAAATTGTTGGTTATCTGCACAAACCCAGTCTTCACTATGAGTCATCCATACATCAATTGTCTTAAAATAATTTATTTACTAACTAGGTAATTCACAGAAATGCATAACAAACAGTAGATATGGTACAAAGAGATGATAGAGGAATGTGCCCTAGTGGGCTAAACCGGCATGGCGGCTTCTTAGACAAAAGGGGAGTGGGGGTCAGCTGAGAAGGCACTACAGAGTTGATAATTATAACAATTGAAATGCTAATCCTTTGCACATGAACGCTCACTCACTCGGGAACAATTGCAATCAATATATATATTTACGCTCACTGTGTCGTCGGGATCTCTGTTGAAAAGTTTGTTTCTGTTGGAGAGTTTGTCCGCTCTCTCTCTCTCTCTCTCTCTGTCGTGGTTAGAATGGATAGTTCAGAGTAGCATTCATTCATGTCATTATAGAATAGCTGTTTCGGCGGTTGTCGGTCTTCGCGTTCAATGATACCAAATTCCTAGCTGCAGACTAGTAATTAATATCAAAAACGTGTTCTTATTCTGTCGGTATCGATAGTCTAAGAGTTTAACCACGTGGTATGGTTAAAAGTTCAGCAAGAGAAAAACTTGGTCTCCTCTCAAACCTTGGCCCTCTCGTTATCGAGGTAAGCTGGTCTGGTGATAGAAAACCTAGGTGGGGATTTTATTCGGAACATCGAAAAAGCTGTCTCATGACGCCAGGTCCTGTCTGTGCCCCTGGGGGCGTGCCAAGGACTTAGTGAAACTTTAAACAGAAATACAATTCTCTCACATTAACATCATTACATAGCATCCCATCATCTCACAAATAGCTTCATTCTTATTCATTCATTTTATACAACCATTAGATGTAAGTCTCATACCTGAGACTCTTCTATAAACATGGTAATGTGGCGGTATTGTCTCTCATGAGTTTCACAAAATTGTTCCAAATGGACCAGTTCGTAGCTGGATTCTTCACCGATCTTTTATACCTTCTCCAGAACATAAATGTCGTTCGGTTCTCCAGTTCTGTGAGGTGGAAGAAATTCCTTTGTCCTCTCTATGAAAACTCACTCTCTCTCTATACTGTGGCCATGAGGAGAGGGTCTCCTCATAGGAATTTACGACCTCTTCTGACCACAGCAGCCTGGGTGTGGGAGTCAGAGGTAGGGGGATGGTGCATAGAAAAGGGCTGGTGCAGAGGGAGGGGGATGGTGCTCGCTGTGTCCGAAGAGGGCAACGTCATGACACTGACTTAACTGACTTGCCTAGTTAAATAAAGGTTAAATTAAAAAATATATCCTTCAATCTTTGTCACTATTTGTCTCTGTCCATAGCGTACATAAATATGTCTACTCATGTTGTCTTCCTTATCGCATTCAGTGTACCAGTCAGAGTGCTCCTCCTTGGTCTCTCTCTGTTGGTGGACCGGGTAGCGGTGCCAGAAGGTGACTAAGCTCCCAGTTGGCAGTATCGGCAAGGTAATGTACCGTGTGTTGTGTGCGTGGGAGTGTGGCCTGTGGAGCACCTTGCCAGAGAGATGATACAAACTCCACTGGCAGATGGTCTGCCTCTTCATCTTTCATCTCAATACACTTCTTCAACCTGCTCGTTTCGGTTCCCCTGCTCCTACTCTGTCACCTTCATTATGGCTGCATTATGGCTGAGAGAGAGAGAGAGAGAGAGAGAGAGAGAGAGAGAGGGAGAGAACCTGTCTGAAGAGTGGGTCCTCTCTCACCCACTCCTCCTATGTGACTCACACAATACGCCCTCAATCGTTCTGTCTTTGTCTCCCTACAACTTCTTTTCATATACAATCTCTCGTTCTCCATATTTTCGAAATTACTTCTAAACTAATTCTCTCTCCCCCTCCTTTCTTTCTCTCTCCGCTCTCTTCCTCTTTCCCTTGATCTCAAACTCTCTCTCTTCCTCTCTCTCTCTGTTTCCTCTCTATTCCTCTCTCGCTCTCTCTTTCTCTGTCAGCACATCAGTATTGTCTATAGACAGTCAGCCCCCACACATTCTCCCCCTGGTGATTCATGTCTGGACTACAGTGTACTTGTGGAAGTGGGACACTCTGCCCACCCCTTCCCTTCCTATCCCCTTCTCCTCTCGCTTTCCACTCCTCTCGCTCAGTCTTTCAGCATTCTCTCACCCCCCTTCCCCTCCTCTCCTCCTCACTTCTCCTGCTCTCCTCCACCTCCCACTGCTCAGTGTCTCAGCTCCCTTCACCCCCTTCCCCTCCCCTCCTCACCTCTCCTCTCCTTTCTTCTCTTCCTCCACCTCTCCACCTCTCTCATCTCACTGCTCACTCTAGATAGAACCTTCTAGATAGTGTAGGGTGGAAAAATGTCAGTAACTTTCCCAAAAGTTTTTCCAGAAATTCTGATTTCCTCCCTGCCTATCCCCTTCTGATCTTAACCAGGAGAGTTTCCAACCCTAGGGACAGAAACTGTTGACATGTAGATGAAAAGGGAAAAGTCAGACTTTGCTCACTTTGCTGTGGTAGGAGCTGTTGTTCTTGGCCACGGCACACTGTCTATCCACCAGGAAACAGTACCTCCTCCTCTCCTCTGACAGTGCATTCTTGTAGCCCTCTGCTGTGTACTGGTCCAGGTCACTCTGCTTGCTGCTGATGGTCTCAACATACTGAGGAGAGAGAGGGGGAGGGAGGAGCAGGGGAACGGGATGAGCAGAAGCCATAAGGATAGCGTATCATGAAGTTGCCCCTAGGTCTAGAATCTTGACACTGATCTAAGGTCAGTTTTGTGTATGTGTGTATGTGTGTGCATGTGTTTATGTCTCAATGGTTAAGGTTAGTATTGTCTTATTTCCTAGACACAGTATGTACTTAAGAGCAACATTTGTGTCTGCTTGACTCTTCCCACCTAAACAGATTCAAGCAGTTGATAGATTTAATTTTGCTAACTAAATGTACAGTACGTGTCAACTTCTGTGGACCTAGAATAAGGTGTCAGCAGCTAAACCAGTGGGGACAATATTGACATAGAATAGCACGTAAACATTCTATATATTCTGATTCACTGCTAAACAATGAATGGTACACAATGGAGCACTAATTCCCTAGTGGTACACAATGGAGCACTAATTCCCTAGTGGTACACAATGGAGCCTAATTCCCTAGCGGTACACAATGGAGCACTAATTCCCTAGTGGTACACAATGGAGCACTAATTCCCTAGTGGTACACAATGGAGCACTAATTCCCTAGCGGTACACAATGGAGCACTAATTCCCTAGTGGTACACAATGGAGCACTAATTCCATAGTGGTACACAATGGAGCACTAATTCCCTAGCGGTACACAATGGAGCACTAATTCCCTAGTGGTACATAATGGAGCACTAATTCCCTAGTGGTACACAATGGAGCACTAATTCCCTAGCGGTACACAATGGAGCACTAATTCCCTAGTGGTACACAATGGAGCACTAATTCCCTAGTGGTACACAATGGAGCACTAATTCCCTGCCTGATTAGAACAAAATTGCTAATACAAGCAGAGTCATTAAAGCAATAAGGCCTGAGGGGGTGTAGTATATGGCCTATATAACACGGATAAGGGCTGTTCTTACCATGACGCAACGTGGAGTGCCTGGATACAGCCCTTAGCCGTGGTATATTGGCAGAATATCACAAACCCCAGAGGTGCCTTCTTGCTATTATAAACTGGTTCCCAACGTAATTGGAGCAGTAAAAATAAATGTTTTGTTATACCCGTGGTATATGATTTGATATACCACGACTTTCAGCCAATCAGCATTCAGGGCTCGAACCACCTAGTTTATAATGTAGAATTAGTCGCTAATGATGTTAATGACACAGAGCCCAGCCTAAGACAAGAACAAATTGAGTTCATCCTTTGTTACCATAGAGGTACAATGAGACTCGTCCTGAAAACTTTGTTATCCAGAAGTCATCAACAACCAGACAAAGGCATAACAACAAAAACCTTTTTGAATACTTGACTAAAATCTTCCACAAAAACACGTGTGAGGCTTGAGCCTCTAAGTTCACATCAGGGAGACACAAACATGCCCACACATAAACACATGCGTACCATTTACGTACAAATGTGCACACATACACTCAGGGGTCGTAGATAGAAATGTCAGCCCCATTACAGAACTCATTAAGGCAATGTGAGCAGGTGTTTACTGAAAATTCACAGCTTCCCATTTACCACTCCCCACACTGCTACCCTGGAGCTTTCTGTTTCCCTTTCATCTCTCTGTCCCTCCCTGTCTCCCTCCGCCCCTCAGAATGATGAAGCACAGTCAGAGATGCTGTATGATACCTGTATGAAGATACTATCCACTTCAAAGTGTTTCTTCTCTGAGAATGTTACACAATAGGATCCCTCCCTCCCACATTGTTACACAATAGGATGCCTCCCTCCCACATTGTTACACAATAGGATGCCTCCCTCCCACATTGTTACACAATAGGATGCCTCCCTCCCACATTGTCACACAATAGGATGCCTTTCTCCCACATTGTTACACAATAGGATGCCTCCCTCCCACATTGTTACACAATAGGATGCCTCCCTCCCACATTGTTACACAATAGGATGCCTCCCTCCCACATTGTTACACAATAGGATGCCTCCCTCCCACGTTGTTACACAATAGGTTGCCACTCTCCCACATTGTTACACAATAGGATCCCTTCCTCCCACATTGTTACACAATAGGATGCCTCCCTCCCACGTAGTTACACAATCGGATGCCACCCTCCCACATTGTTACACAATAGGATGCCTCCCTCCCACGTTGTTACACAATCGGATGATACCCTCCCACATTGTTACACAATAGGATGCCTCCCTCCCACGTTGTTACACAATCGGATGCCTCCCTCCCACATTGTTACACAATAGGATGCCTCCCTCCCACATTGTTACACAATAGGATCCCTCCCTCCCACATTGTTAAACAATAGGATCCCTCCCTCCCACATTGTTACACAATAGGATGCCTCCCTCCCACATTGTTACACAATAGGATGCCTCCCTCCCACATTGTTACACAATAGGATCCCGCCCTCCCACATTGTTACACAATAGGCACCCTCCCTCCCACGTTGTTACACAATAGGATGCCTCCCTCCCACATTGTTACACAATAGGATGCCTCCCTCCCACATTGTTACACAATAGGATGCCTCCCTCCCACATTGTTACACAATAGGATGCCTTCCTCCCACATTGTTACACAATAGGATGCCTCCCTCCCACATTGTTACACAATAGGATGCCTTCCTCCCTCCTCACCATAGTTGAACCATCAGCGATGACATGACTACACAGTGTGACTGTGGCCTCCGCTTTCTGTAACGAGCCTAATGACTCAGAGATGATTAAGAAGAGGTGACAAACACACAGACGCCCAGCCGTTCCTTTATTCTCTCTCATCTGTGTGTATGTAGACTGATTACAGAGAAAGGAAAAACACTTGAGGAGTTTAATTAGCTTTCAGTGCAGCAGGTTGACGGAACGACAAAGAGGATAATGTTCTTTTCAATTAAATGGGGTTCTTTCCATCTGCGTCGTTAGGGGTAAGTTTCAGGAACTGCATCCCCAAATGCCTTTGGCCCAGCCCCTAACCTTTTGATGGTCGAAGAATTGTGAAATTGCAGGCTGAAAGAAAAACATGCGCTGATGTGCTTTAGGACCATGCAGATGCCTCGGAACGGGCGGGCAGGCGGTTTTTATTCTGCACCCAGCGGTTTCTAAAGCCAGTGTGGCACGTTGAATTTGTTTTCTTCCTGTGAATTTGGCTCTAGCATGTGAACGGTTTGGGCCATTAGCTTTTATGACCCCCAAATGAAAGTTAAGACTCTCAGGAACATATATGTGCCTTCTGTTCCCCTCTACAACATTTACAAGTTACACAAGACTCATTAGAAGGGACTTTGACAAAATAGCACAGAATGACTGGGGGAAAGGAATTGAATGCAATTGTGATATTTTTTGCTATGAATTTGGCTCCAGCCTTGGAACAGTTTGGGCTATTAGCAATTATGACCCCATTCCTGAAAGCTAAGACTCTCAGGAAAACATCTTCTGTTCTAAGAAAGATGAAATACACAATAATTGCCTGATGATCTTCCTCACTCTCTCCTTAGGCCTCACACCCCCGTATCTGAGATACCTACCGCAGCCCTCATCCTCCACATACAACACCCGTTCTGCCAGTCACATTCTGTTAAAGGTCCCCAAAGCACAAACATCCCTTGTTCACTCCTCTTTTCAGTTTGCTGCAGCTAGCGACTGGAATGAGCTGCAAAAACACTCAAACTGGAGTCATCTCCATCTCTTCATTCAAAGACTCAATCATGGACACTCTTACTGACAGTTGTGGCTGCTTCGCGTGATATATTGTTGTCTCTACCTTCTTGTGCTGTTGTCTGTGCCCAATAATGTTTGCACCAGGTTTTGTGCTGCTACCATGTTGTGCTGCTGCCATGTTGTGTTGTTGTCTTAGGTCTCTCTTTATGTAATGTTGTGGTGTAGCGCTTGTCGTCATGTGTGTTTTGTCCTCTATTTCTATTACATTTTTAATCCCAGCCCCCGTCCCCGCAGGAGGCCTTTTGCCTTTTGGTAGGCTGTCATTGTATTTTATTTATTTATTTAACCTTTATTTAACTAGACAAGTCAGCTAAGAACAAATTCTTATTTACAATGATGGCCTACACCGGCCAAACCCGGACAACACTGGGCCAATTGTGCACCGCCCTATGGGACTCTCAATCACGGCCGGTTGTAATTCAGCCTGGATTCAAACCAGGGTGTCAGTAGGGACACCTCTAGCACTGAGATGCAGTGGGTTAGATGGCTGCGCCACTTGAGAGCCCAAACTCACGAGCTGCCTATGTTTAGCGAGGAAGAGGCAAAGTGAGAGAGTTCACTCTCGCCAGAATAAGTCCAATGCGTTTCTATGGGCATAATATGCAGACTTAAGTTTGTCGCCTGCATTCCCACATTTGGGACAATGACACCCATTGTTAGGTTAGAGATGTGACCATCTCGTCATTATACTGTATACAGATCTCTGGTTTCAGTCTCTCGCGAATTGGAAAGGAAAGTTGCCGGGTGTACAGTGCTCTGTTAGATTGCTGGCTTCCCCTAAAATAAATCAATGTTTTGCCCAAATTATATAATTACCCCTGTCTAAATAAAAACATTCAAAATACTTCACCAGAGAGCATGACTTAGCCACAGAGGATCATTAGCCTCTTAAAAGCATACAGTAGCTGTGGATTGTTTCAAATCACAAGTGTGTAGGCCTATGCCTATTTGGGAAGCCCGCATTTTGGGTAGTGCTCGTGGGAATAGGTCTAGCTGATTGAGTTGTGGCTGTCAGTGAAAAGCATCTAAAATATGTGTTAAGATAATGTGTCTTGAGTATAACTTCAAATGTTGCAACAAGAAGATAGGAAGGGGTGTGTGGCGAAGGCATGGCCTGTCTCGCTCCAGAATGCATGCACTCAGCTCTCCAGAATGAACTCAGCTGGCTCCCGACAATTCTTGCGTAATCATCGTTTCATTCTGTAACTTTTTGCCCTTTTATTTTTTATCAATTCCCCATTACATGTCACCAGTAGGCCTAGAAATTTTACCTTTAATCCATGTAATTTGGTTACATACATTTCTGTTAAAACTTTTGAAGGTATAGGGGGCAGTATTTTCATTTTCGGATGAAAAGCGTGCCCAGAGTAAACCGCCTAATACTCGGGCCCAGAGTCAAATATTTGCATATTATTAGTAGATTTGGATAGAAAACACTCTGAAGTTTCTAAAACTGTTTGAATGATGTCTGTGAGTATAACAGAACTCATATGGCCTTCAAAAACCTGAGAAAAATCCAACCAGGAAGTGGGAAATCTGAGAATTGTAGTTCTTCTTTTGAATCCCTATCGAAACTACAGTGTCTGTGGGGTTACATTGCACTTCCTAAGGCTTCCATTGGCTGTCAACAGCCTTCTCCTGTTAGTGGGCAGAAAATAGGAGCTCAGTCAATGAGTGGACTGCCTGGGACCAGTGAGTTGTTTACTGTGCCGGCACATTTGGTGCGCCGCTCCTTCTTTTTCCTCTGTAATGAATACTCTATTGTCCAGTTGGAATATTATTGACATTTTATGTTAAAAAGACCCTAAGGATTGATTGTAAACAACTTTTGACATGTTTCTACGAACGGTAATGGAACTATTTGATTTTTCGTGTCTGGATTTACGCTCGCGCGTTATGCCTTTGGATAGTGATCTGAACGCACGAACAAAACGGAGGTATTTGGACATAAATATGGAGTATTTCGAACAAAAATAACATTTCTTGTGGAAGTAGGAGCCCTGGGAGTGCATTCTGGCGAAGATCAGCAAAGGTAAGAGAATATTTATAATACTAATTCTGAGTTTAGTTGACCCCAGAACTTGGCGGGTATCTGTATAGCTTGCTTTGATGGCTGAGCTATGTACTCAGAATATTGAAAAATGTGCTTTCTCCGTAAAGCTATTTTAAAATCTGACACAGCGGTTGCATTAAGGAGAAGTATATCTATAATTCTTTCAATAACTGTTTGTTACGGCTTGGTAATCGTGGAGGAGGAATGAGGCGCAGGAAGCAGCGAACACAGGGTAGTGGTGTTTTTAATATACACTCACACAAAAAACAAATGTTCCCACACACAGGGGAGAAAATACATACGGCGTCAAACAACGTCGACACGAACATAAGCCGTCTGTCAAAGAAACAATCATTAATCCCGCACGAACAGGAGCGGGCCAGCTAAACTAAATAGCCCCTCTAATGGCTAATTGACCACAGGTGTCACAAAATAAAAAAAGGGAAAAGCAAAAGGGAATCGGTGGCAGCTAATAGGCCGGTGACGACGACCGCCGAGCGCCACCCGAGCAGGAGGGGGCGCCACCGTCGGTGGGAATCGTGACACTGTTGTAAATTTTATCAAAAATATTAGTATTTTTGTAAATTGATGTGCTCATTCACCGGAGGTTTTTGTGGGAATACATTTTCTCTGTCACGATCCTCGTATTCTCCCTCATCGGAAGATATATCGAAATCACTCGATGACCAATACGCAGCAGGTTGACTGTTCCACATATTTATTTTAGATAGGAACGACAAAACAAAATAAATACGCAAAGGAGAAAGGTGACAGTTTCACAGGTGAAACGAAACACAGTGCAAATACAATTACCCACAAACATCGTGGGGGGAAAAGGAACTTAAATATGATTCCCCAATCAGAGGCAACTAGCGACAGCTGTCTCTGATTGGGAATCGACATAACCCAACATAGAAAATAAACTATAGAAATGCCACACCCTGACCAAAATAGAAGAGTTCACCTGGTCAGGGCGTGACAGTACCCCCCCTCCAACGGTGCGTACTCCCGGCGCACCAACCTAAAGTCTATTAGGGGGGGGACCCGGGTGGGCGCCTCACCCTCGGTGGAGGCTCTGGCCCCGGGCGTGTTTCTCCCCCTGCCTCCACCCTAGCCCTACCCCTCTGGCCCGGACTGGACCACGGTGGAGCGGCATGCTCAGGCTCCGGAGCAGAGCCGCCGACCGGAACAGGACTGATCACCGGTGGACCGGACACAGGCCGTGCCAGACTGTGGACACGCGCCGTGGGCCTGGTGCGGGGGACAGGGACGGGCCGGACAGGACCGGGGACACGCACCACCAACCTGGTGCGGGGAGCAGGGACGGGCCGGACTGGCCTGGGGACACGCACCACCAACCTGGTGCGGGGAGCAGGGACGGGCCGGACTGGACTGGGGACACGCACCACCGGCTTGGTGCGGGGAGCCGGGATGGGCCGGACAGGACTGGGGACACGCACCACTAACCTGGTGCGGGGAGCAGGAATGGGCCGGACAGGACTGGGGACACGCACTACTAACCTGGTGCGGGGAGCAGGGACGGGCCGGACTGGACTGGGGACACGCACCACTGGCTTGGTGCGGGGAGCAGGGACGGGCCGGACTGGACTGGGGACGCCTGGCAGCTCGGGACAGTCTGGGCAGTCTGGCCACTCCGGCAGTTCAGGGCAGTCTGGCCACTCCGGCAGTTCAGGGCAGTCTGGCCACTCCGGCAGTTCAGCGCAGTCTGGCCACTCCGGCAGTTCAGCGCAGTCTGGCCACTCCGGCAGTTCAGCGCAGTCTGGCCACTCCGGCAGTTCAGCGCAGTCTGGCCACTCCGGCAGTTCAGCGCAGTCTGGCCACTCCGGCAGTTCAGCGCAGTCTGACCACTCCGGCGACTGTTGACTGACGGGCAGCTCCGACGACTGTTGACTGACGGGCAGCTCCGACGACTGTTGACTGGCGGGCAGCTCCGACGACTGTTGACTGGCGGGCAGCTCCGACGACTGTTGACTGGCGGGCAGCTCCGACGACTGTTGACTGGCGGGCAGCTCCGACGACTGTTGACTGGCGGGCAGCTCCGACGACTGTTGACTGGCGGGCAGCTCCTGCCCCGTCAAACAGCCCTTGTGCCCCCCCCTAAAAAAATCTTGGGGATGCCTCTCGGTCTCCCTAAACTCTTCCATCGCCCTGGAAATGCTCCTCCTTAACTCGGCCCATGTCCATCCTTCCTCTTCGTTCCTCTGCTGCTTGGTCCTGGTTTGGTGGGTAATTCTGTCACGATCCTCGTATTCTCCCTCATCGGAAGATATATCGAAATCACTCGATGACCAATACGCAGCAGGTTGACTGTTCCACATATTTATTTTAGATAGGAACGACAAAACAAAATAAATACGCAAAGGAGAAAGGTGACAGTTTCACAGGTGAAACGAAACACAGTGCAAATACAATTACCCACAAACATCGTGGGGGGAAAAGGAACTTAAATATGATTCCCCAATCAGAGGCAACTAGCGACAGCTGTCTCTGATTGGGAATCGACATAACCCAACATAGAAAATAAACTATAGAAATGCCACACCCTGACCAAAATAGAAGAGTTCACCTGGTCAGGGCGTGACATTCTCAACATCAAGCGCCAATGTAAAATGGGTTTTTGGATATAAATATGAACTTTATCGAGCAAAACATACATGTATTGTGTAACATGAAGTCCTATGAGTGCGATCTGATGAAGATCATCAAAGGTTAATGAATATTTTAGCTGTATTTTTGTTTTTTGTGATGCATGTCCTTGCTTGGAAAATGGCTGTGTGGTTTTTCTTGTGAAGTTTATGTCCTAACATAATCTAATTTTATGCTTTCTCCGTAAAGCCTTTTTGAAATCGGACAATGTGGTTAGATTAACGAGAAGTTTATCTTTAAAATGGTGTAAAATAGTTGATTGTTTGAGAAAATGCTGTTTTGTATTTCGCGCCATGCTATTTCACCGTCCCACGTAGCCCATAGAAGTTAATGCATGTAGTAATTGCAGTCATTTATCTGGCCTGCTGCATGCAAATGTAGGAGAGTGCCGATTTGGCAATGTCTGATTTCTGAACTCACCAAGTCCAACACTAATAAGCTGAGCCTCTCATTCATTTTTTCTTCACCTCACGTATCGTAAACAAAGTCTGTTTTTTTAACCTCCATGATAGTTCCTCAGTATTTGAAAAATCTTTCCAACGCTTCTGGCCTCCATAATCACCAAGCCTCTGTGTGGAAAATCTAAATATCATGATCTGATGATCCCAAAATATCCAGTGGAAACTTCATAAAAAATAGCTGCCTGTACCGAGCTAACTGGTGCGGAAACTCTGAGGGCCTAGAATAGGCTAGTTGATACTATGTTGCAAGTTCGCTAGTGACAGCTTCTGGCGGACCCATTTTATGATTTGATACAATGTTGCACTTCACCAGCAATATCTCAAGTCAAAGGTAGGCAGGGAGGCAGAGTAGAGAGATGAATGTGATTGAAAGAACCAGAATTTTCATCAGGATATTTTCTACTGTTTTTATTTGTCGGCTTTAGGCCTATGTATTTTACTTAGTTGAAAATGGAAGTTATAGGCCTACAGCTACCTCTCTGAGTTCTATGTGGTCATTTCTTTAGCTGCCATTGGACCACAGTGTATCAATGTGTCCATATGGCAGAGGCTGGTGCTCTCGCCTTAGTTGAATTTGATTTTTATGATTAACCACGTGACAATTTGGGATCCCGAGTGGCACAGTGGTCTAAGGCACTGCATCGCAGTGCTAGACGCGTCACTACAGACCCTGGTTTGATTCCAGGCTGTATCACAACCATTGGGAGTCCCATAGGGTGGTGCACAATTGGCCCAGCGTCATTTGGGTTTGGCCGGGGTAGGCCGTCATTGTAAATAAGAATTTGTTCTTAACTGACTTGCCTAATTAATTAAAGGAAAAATTACGATTTTGAGAAACAAAAAAATCATTATAACTGTCATGCAGATCGGTAGAAATGGTAGGCTAAATTGCAAGCTTCCAAAACTCACGAGCTGCCTATGTTATTTACTGTAACATGCATTAAAACAATTATGTTCTCTCCTGTTGCAACAAGCATCTCTCTCTCTCGTTCTCTCTCATCTGTCACACGTTTCTGATGTGTGATGTACAGTGTACAGTATGTACGCTGTGTCGTCGATGAAAACACCATCTGGGAAACACATCTGTGCATCAGCCACAGGGAGGAGCTACTGAGTCAGTTACACCACAGATATCACAACCACATCTATCAAAGAGAAGGTCTACCTGTACCTGGTACCCACACACGCTGTGAAAAAGAACAGAAATTCGACAGGGAAGGATCAGGCATTTTCTGATGCCTCCATATATGGCTACCCTGCTGTGACTGGTGACTTAAATAGACTTTAGCACAGGTATCCCAGGACAAATGATATGGACACAAAAAGAGACGGAATACAAAAAAATTATAAACCGAGATGAAAAACTGCAGGAGAAGATGGGGGGGTGGATGGGGGGGATGTTATATGTATCACGGAGAGAAAGGGGAACGATAGCATGATAGCATGCTAAAGCACACAGATTATTATTATCGCGGTGTGGTGCCAAAGGCTTAGGGTGCTTCAGACAGCAGCGAGAGAGAGAGAGAAAGAAAGAAAGATGGGGACACAGAGAGCTAGATAGAGAGATTGAGATAGAAGTTGAGGTTGAGAATAGATAGAGACAACAGAGTGTGTTGGATGTGTATGGGGTTTATCGAACATAAACTACTGAGAAAGTAGGGGATGGGGAGAGGATGTAGGGGAGGTAGAAAAAAATAGGTATACAGTGCATTCAGAAAGTATTTAGACCCCTTGACTTTTTCCACATTTTCTTACATTAAAGCCTTATTCTAAAATTGCAGAATTTTTTTTTGTCATAAATCTACACAAAACACCCCAGAATGACAAAGCAAAAACAGGTTTTTAGAAATGTTAGCAAATTTAAGTGAAATATTACATTTACATAAGTATTCAGACCCTTTACTCAGTACTTTGTTGAAGCACCTTTGGCAGTGGATTCCGTCTGACCCCTCTACCATAAAGGCCTGATTGGTGGAATGCTGCAGAGATTGTTTTCCTTCTAAGGTTCTCCCATCTCCAAAGAGGAACTCTGGAGCTCTGTCAGAGTCACCTTCTCCCCCGATTGGTCAGTTTGGCTGGGCGGCCAGCTCTAGGAAGAGTCTTGGTAGTTCCAAACTTCTTCCATTTAAAAATGGAGGCCACTGCGTTCTTGGGGACCATCAATGCTGCATAAATGTTTTGGTACCCTTCCTCAGATCTGTGCCTCGACACAATCCTTTCTCAGAGCTCTATGGACTCCTTTGAACTCATAGATTGGTTTTTGCTCTGATATGCACTGTAAAAATCAAATCAAATTTCAAATAAATTTTTTAAATCAAATCTAACTTTATTGGTCACATACACATTTTTATCAGATGTTATTGCGGGTGTAGCGAAATGCTTGTGTTCCTAGCTCCAACAGTGCAGTAATATCTAACAATTCACAACAATACACACAAATCTAAAAGTGAAATAATGGAATTAAGAAATATAGAAATATTAGGACGAGCAATGTCGGAGTGGTATTGACTAAAATACAGTAGAATAGAATACAGTATATACAGTACATATGAAATGAGTAAAGCAGTATGTAAACATTATTAAAGTGACTAGTGTTCCATTATTAAAGTGACCAGTGATTCCATGTCTATAGGGCAGCAGCCACTAAGGGTCAGGGTTGAGTTACTGGGTGGTAGCTGGCTAGTGATGGCTATTTAAGGCTTCTGGGTCGACTACAGTTAGACTCAGGGACAAAGCCAGAACTCGTTTTGTTAAGGACAAGAGGTAAGACACAAGGTATTAAAACCTGTTGAGGATCCCTGCCCGGTATTGGGATTCATTGTCATGTGACCATGGCGGGGAATTCAAAACTGCAAGAGTCTAATCATTTCAAATACTCAAATAATCAACTATTTTCCTCCATTTGAAAGATACACATCTCCTAAACATGTTGTCCGTTTTTCAAAGAGGCTTTACGGAGAATGCATAAAGTTAGGTTATGTTAGGAGAGTACATTGACAATAGCTGTGTGTAATGTTTAGCCAATTCAAAGAAGGGCGTCAACAGAGACAGAAAACCAGCTAGAATTATGCACTTACCTTTGACAATCTGCATCAGATGACACTCATAGGACATTATGTTATACAATACATGCATTTTTAGTTCCATCAAGTTCATATTTATATCCAAAAACAGCATTTACAGTCGCGGTGAAATTCAGAATTTTTTTCGTCTCGAATGCTCCCAGTGAATCCAGCGTTACAAATCACGGAATTACTATTCGAAAACATTGGTAAATTATAATATTGTCATTCAAAGAATAATATATTATCATCTCGTAATTGCTACCGAATGGCCAGATCTCAAAATAACTTTACTGGGAAATCACATTTTGCAATAAACGGGGTACTATGCTAATAACAACATGCTAGGCTATACAGTCAGCAGCATCTAATATCATAATAACATTGTAAATATCCCCTTACCTTTGATTATATCCATCAGAAGGCACTGCCAGGAATCCCAGGTCTAGAACAAAGGTGTTTTCTTTTGACAAAGTTCATAATTTATGTCCAAATAACACCATGTAGTTAGCGTTCAGTAGGCTCCCACAAAACATGGTGTTGGGCGTGTAAAACGCCGAAAAGCTAAAAAAACCTAGTAAATAATCTATTTACGTTCGTTCAAACATGTCAAACGTTGTTTAGCATCAATCTTTTGGTCCATTTTTAACGTGAAACATCAGTAAACATCAGTAATATTTTCACACGACCTATTCTTTGTCTAGAAAAACGATTATGACAAATTCACTCTTCTCAGATTTATGCGCAGGCGCAAAAAAATGAAGTGACGACATGTCAACTTCCCTGCATTCTAATTTGCTCCCTGTTAATCATAGACGCTTCAAACAACTTTATAAAGATCGTTTACATCTAGTGGAAGCCGTAGAAGTTGCGAAATGAATCCTTTCTCACTGTGGTATCTATAAAACAATGACACTAAATAGTACAGTCACAAAATTCACATTTTTTTAAATCTATTTTTCACAGGTTTTTACCTGCAATATGAGTTTTGTTATACTTACAGACACCATTCAAACTGTTTTAGAAAATTCAGAGTGTTTTCTATCCGAATGTGTTAATAATATGCATATTCTAGCTTCTGAGTTGGTGTAGGAGGCAGTTAAAAATGGGCACATATTTTTTTCAAAATTCTCAATGCTGCCCCCTAGCCCGTAGAGGTAACGGTGGTGGTGGAGCATGGGACTCCTGGTTTGTGTTGACAGAAAGCAGATTCAACAGGAAGCAAAAGGGGGCTAAACTCGAGGGGTTTCAGGGGGCTAAGAACAAAGGGTCATATGGAAGGAACATAACACGACTCGATCACGAGTCACATGTCTGGGGAATGAAGGATTTGGAATAGAGAGTATAAAACAATATATTTTATATTATGCCCCTTGATACAGGCTTTAGTCTAACAATAGAGAGAGAGAAGAGCGATCTGAAAAAGGAAATGTCAAACCTCAGCTAATTGGATTACGAGATACAAATGGCTCCATAGTGAAATGTATGTCAACGGAAATGTCAGATTCCATGAAGGTAAACTTTTAAAGCTAGATTATTAACCAGTCAGTTCCTTGATACGTGCAGTACAAAGAGATTAGTTTAATACTGACTCAAATGGAACTTGATTCCTAGAATCATCTTTTATTTATGTCAAGCCGAGGACTAAGCTTGATCTTTTGTCAGACTGTCAGAGCACAGCTTCTTCTGATGTTGTGGAGTTCCTCCCTACAAAACACTTTAAGAATTTACATCCAACTGACTTATTAACATGACAACAAGAAATGGGTCATTCAGAAAAGAGATCACACAGTGGAACAGGGAGGGATAGAGAAATTAAAGGGGGAATGAGAGAGAGAAAGAGGGGTGTAGAGAGGGTGAGAGCAGGAGAGAGAAAGAGAGAGTTGGGGGAAAGAGGAAGGGAGAGACTGGTTTGAATAATTGAAGAAAATAACAGAACTGCAGTAGAACAGAACAAACCCAGACCCCCCCTCACTCTTTCTCATTTTCCCTCCCTTCCTCTCTCGATCTTTCTCTCTCTAACGTTCTGCTTTGTCTGTCTGAGACTGAGTCAGCAGTGGCACCATAGCACCTCTCTCATTCTCCCAACATCAGCCTGAGGGACTGGGGCCCTCAGTAGTCAACACACACACTGCCTCTGTGTTTCTCTCTGACGCACTACCATCCCATCAGCTCTGACGCCATCAAGCTAACGTTTCCAATGCAGAGGGAACTGAACTGTGTGTGTGTGTGTGTGTGTGTGTGTGTGTGTGTGTGTGTGTGTGTGTGTGTGTGTGTGTGTGTGTGTGTGTGTGTGTGTGTGTGTGTGTGTGTGTGTACTTGTGTTCGTGTGGCATGAGTCAATTCAATCTCTCTGGTTTTCACACGGCAGTACCACGTGCAGTTTCACTCTCGCAGAGTTGTATTATAACTTGCTAATGAGCTGTTTGATTGGCTTTACCACTCAGCTCACATTGTAAATCCCCCAGAGGCTGTAGGGATGAAACATGGGCTGATGTGGTTTGTTTCTACTATTTAGAAACTGAGACATTCTCTGATCGTTCCTCCTCACAGTTACCAGAGCCTAAGGCAGCAAGAGAGAGCAAAAGAAGAAGAGCGAGGCAGAGAGAGAGAAACAGAGAGAAAGAGACAGAGACAGAGAGACAGAGAGAGACTAAACCTTCCATAAAAAGCCATCACCTACAGAGAAATTAACCCAGAGAAGAGCCCCCTAAGCAAGCTGGTCCTTGGGCTTTGTTCACAAACATAAACAGACCCCATAGAGCCCCAGGGCAGCAACACAATTAGACCCAATCAAATCATGCGAAAACACAAAGATAATTACTTGACACATTGGAAAGGTTTTACAAAAAAACAGAGCAAACAAGAATGCTATTTGGCCCTAAACAGTGAGTAGACAGTGGCAGAATACCTGACCACTGTGAATGACCCAAAATTAAGGAAATCTTTGACTATGTACAGACTTAGTGAGCATAGCCTTGCTATTGAGAAAGTCCGCCGAAGGCAGACCTGGCTCTCAAGAGAAGACAGGCTATGTGCACACCACCCACAAAAGGAGGTGAAAACTGAGCAGCACTTCCTAACCTCCCGCCAAATGTATGACCATACATTCAAAAAATGTGTGGTTCAACAAGAGTTTTTCTAAGATCCTCAAAGTTCTTCAAATAACCTTAGGGTTCTTGGCACGGAAAATGCCCCCCAATAGGTTATTCCAAGAACCCCATAGAAGGTGGGGTTCATCAAGGAACCTCCTTAGTTGGTGGGGGTTCTTGCAGGAACCTAACAGCCCAACTGAAACATTTTGATTTGAAAGGAGAGCCGGAGTAGGCACTTAACTTGTTATGGATAGGGGGCAGTATTTTCACGGCCGGATAAAAAACGTACCCGATTTAATCTGGTTATTACTCCTGCCCAGAAACTAGAATATGCATATAATTAGTAGCTTTGGATAGAAAACACTCCAAAGTTTCTAAAACGGTTTGAATGGTGTCTGTGAGTATAACAGAACTCAAATGGCAGGCCAAAACCTGAGAAGATTCTGTACAGGAAGTACCCTGTCTGATCATTTCTTGGCCTTCTTTGTCATCTCTATCCAAAACAAAGGATCTCTGCTGTAACGTGACCCTTTCTAAGGCTCCCATAGGCTCTCAGAAGGCGCCAGAACGTTGAATGATGACTCTGCAGTTACTGGCTGAAAAACAGTAGCGCATTTGGTAAGTGGTCGATCTGAGAACAATGAGACGGGGCGCGCGTGCACGTGAAGAGTCCATTTTACTTTTCAGTCTTTGAACGAAAACAACGACTCCCGGTCGGAATATTATCGCTATTTTACGAGAAAAATTGCATAAAAATTGATTTTAAACAGCATTTGACATGCTTCGAAGTATGGTAATGGAATATTTTGACATTTTTGGTCACGATACGTGTCCGCGCGTCACCCTTCGTTACCCTTCGGATAGTGTCTTGAACGCATGAACAAAACGCCGCTATTTGGATGTAACTATGGATTATTTGGAACCAAACCAACATTTGTTGTTGAAGTAGAAGTCCTGGGAGTGCATTCTGACGAAGAACAGCAAAGGTAATCCAATTTATCTTATAGTAAATCTGAGTTTGGTGAGTACCGAACTTGGTGGGTGTCATAATAGCTAGCCCGTGATGGCGAGCTATCTACTCAGAATATTGCAAAATGTGCTTTCCCCGAAAAGCTATTTTAAAATCGGACACTGCGATTGCATAAAGAAGTTCTGTATCTATAATTCTTAAAATAATTGTTATGTTTTTTGTGAACGTTTATCGTAATTTAGTAAATTCACCGGAAGTGTTCGGTTGGAATGCTAGTTCTGAACGTCACATGCTAATGTAAAAAACTGTTTTTTTATATAAATATGTACTTGATTGAACAAAATATGCCTGTATTGTATAACATAATGTCCTAGGAGTGTCATCTGATGAAGATCATCAAAGGTTAGTGCTGCATTTAGCTGTGGTTTGGTTTTTGTGACATTATATGCTAGCTTGAAAAATGGGTGTCTGATTATTTCTGGCTGGGTACTCTGCTGACATAATCTAATGTTTTGCTTTCGTTGTAAAGCCTTTTTGAAACCGGACAGTGTGGTTAGATAAAGGAGAGTCTTGTCTTTAAAATGGTGTAAAAAAGTCATATGTTTGAAAAATTGAAGTTTTTGGATTTTCGAGGAGTTTGTATTTCGCGCCATGCCCAATCACTGGATATTGGAGTGGTGTTCCGTTAGCGGAACGTCTAGATGTAAGAGGTTAACTGAAAAATGTAAAGATCTCCTCAATTTAAGTTAAGGTTTGTCCCTTGTATGATCTAAATGTACACTGCTCAAAAAATAAAGGGAACACTTAAACAACACAATGTAACTCCAAGTCAATCACACTTCTGTGAAATCAAACTGTCCACTTAGAAAGAAACACTGATTGACAATACATTTCACATGCTGTTGTGCAAATGGAATAGACAACAGGTGGAAATTATAGGCAATTAGCAAGACACCCCCAATAAAGGAGTGGTTCTGCAGGTGGGGACCACAGACCACATCTCAGTTCCTATGCTTCCTGGCTGATGTTTTGGTCACTTTTGAATGCTGGCGGTGCTTTCACTCTAGTGGTAGCATGAGACGGAGTCTACAACCCACACAAGTGGCTCAGGTAGTGCAGCTCATCCAGGATGGCACATCAATGCGAGCTGTGGCAAGAAGGTTTGCTGTGTCTGTCAGCGTAGTGTCCAGAGCATGGAGGCGCTACCAGGAGACAGGCCAGTACATCAGGAGACGTGGAGGAGGCCGTAGGAGGGCAACAACCCAGCAGCAGGACCGCTACCTCCGCCTTTGTGCAAGGAGGAGCAGGAGAAGCACTGCCAGAGCCCTGCAAAATGACCTCCAGCAGGCCACAAATGTGCATGTGTCTGCTCAAACGGTCAGAAACAGACTCCATGAGGGTGGTATGAGGGCCCGACGTCCACAGGTGGGGGTTGTGCTTACAGCCCAACACCGTGCAGGACGTTTGGCATTTGCCAGAGAACACCAAGATTGGCAAATTCGCCACTGGCGCCCTGTGCTCTTCACAGATGAAAGCAGGTTCACACTGAGCACATGTGACAGATGTGACAGAGTCTGGAGACGCCGTGGAGAACGTTCTGCTGCCTGCAACATCCTCCAGCATGACCGGTTTGGCGGTGGGTCAGTCATGGTGTGGGGTGGCATTTCTTTGGGGGGCCGCACAGCCCTCCATGTGCTCGCCAGAGGTAGCCTGACTGCCATTAAGTACCGAGATGAGATCCTCAGACCCCTTGTGAGACCATATGCTGGTGCGGTTGGCCCTGGGTTCCTCCTAATGCAAGACAATGCTAGACCTCATGTGGCTGGAGTGTGTCAGCAGTTCCTGCAAGAGGAAGGCATTGATGCTATGGACTGGCCCACCCGTTCCCCAGACCTGAATCCAATTGAGCACATCTGGGACATCATGTCTCGCTCCATCCACCAACGCCACGTTGCACCACAGACTGTCCAGGAGTTGGAGCATGCCCAGGCGTAGGGAGGTCATACAGGCACGTGGAGGCCACACACACTACTGAGCCTCATTTTGACTTGTTTTAAGGACATTACATCAAAGTTGGATCAGCCTGTAGTGTGGTTTTCCACTTTAATTTTGAGTGTGACTCCAAATCCAGACCTCCATGGGTTGATAAATTGGATTTCCATTGATTATTTTTGTGTGATTTTGTTGTCAGCACATTCAACTATGTAAAGAAAAAAGTATGTAATAAGATTATTTCTTTCATTCAGATCTAGGATGTGTTGTTTAAGTGTTCCCTTTATTTTTTTGAGCAGTATATTTACCCCAAAAATATATGGGGGATTGGAAATGATGCAGACAATAACATTGATGGAAGCAATATTCTTTCCGCAATATTAAAGCTGATCCACCCCTAAAAAAAACTAAAAAACAAAACAAAAAAATAACAAAAATTAAAATGTATGTAATTTTTTTTAACCTTTTACACACTATCTGCTGACTGCCACGTATACAGAAATGAGTTGTATTATCTCTATAAAAGCAGAGACCTGGCTATGTTTGTTAAGCTTTCAACTCTGAACCATTCTTGGTGATGTTGTTTGCTTAATTTTTGCAAATCTTATAATAAAGCTGTTGTTGGAAGTATCTACAATCTCTCTCTTCCTCTAGAATTTCCCTGACAGGCATCACAGCAGCAAGATTTGTGACCTGTTGCCACAAGAAAAGTGCAATCAGTGAAAAACAAACAAACACCATTTTAAGTACAACCTATGTTTATGTTTATTTACTTCACCTTATGTACTTTAATTATTTGCATATCATTACAACACTATATATAGACATAATATGACATTTGAAATGTCTTTATTCTTTTGGAACTTTGTGTGTGTAATGTTCACTGTGAATTTTTTTATTGTTCATTTCACCTTTGTTTATTATCTATTTCCCTTGCTTTGGCAATGTAAACGTAAGTTTCCCATGCCAACAAAGCCCTTAAATTGAATAGAGAGAGAGATAGAGAGAGACAGAGAGAGAGAGAGAGAGAGAGACAGAGACAGAGACAGAGAGAGGGAGAGAGAGAGAGAGAAGGATATTACTCATCTACAGTGTCTGTCTCAACAAAGGGAAACCCACTGCCCTTAGCTACAGAATACATTTACAATACTCATCTTTTCTAAACGCTGAAGTCAAACCAATGGATTCACAAAAGCAATCATTCAACTTAGGTTTTCAGTTGCCAGTTGCATTTTTGAACTGACAACTGAATAAATAAATTGGAATCAGAGAAGACTGTGCAATATAAATGATATACTAATCTACCTCTAATGCAGGCACACACCCAATGCAATACGATTAGAAAACATCTATTGATTAAAAATGGGAATGAGAGAAGACCGTGGTGTTAAACCAGGGTGAATAATTGATGTACCACTGCTCCTCTACCACCCAATTGATATGTTATGTAACATTAGTTATTTCTTATTTGCTGGGTCAGCAGCAGACCAGTGACATTCCTATTACATTCAAATCAGTCTGCCTCTCCCCTGCAGCCCATCTCCCTTGCTTTCTCTCCCGCTTTCTCTCTCTCTGTGTCTCTCTCTCTCCACCCACTCTCTCTTCTCAGTGAGCTTGGCTCTGGGCGGTCTGAGTCCCACAGTCCCTGGGCCCAATAGAGGGTACCTCTTTTACGCCTCGATTAGATCAACAGCGTCATTGCATCAATGATGCGTAATAAATTCTGCAGTCAAACTTTTTCATTATGCAATCCAACATTTTTACTGGATATGTGTTCAACAAAAGTTCAACATTTACCTTTTGCTACCATTTATGTCAAGTCTACACATACAGTTTGATGCACATGTTGGTTATTTCCACAGAACAAAGAACGCACTGCAACTGCCTCTGCAACGCAATGCTGCAAGGCAAACGCAGTGTTCCATGGATATTCATGTACATCTAGTGTACCAAAATGCAATGACGATGTCGATGTGATCCAGGCGTTACCCCTCCAGTCATCAGCACAAGTCACAGAACTACAGATGTAGGATCTTAATTTGAGCCAGTTTGCTACAGCAGGAAAATAATCCTGCAGCAACAGGAAATGTGAATTATTATGTGGATTATAATAAATGGTCATCTTTGTAGTAGTTGATACATTTTTTGTAAGGGGAAGTCAAATCTGACATTTCAAAGTGGAAATTACAAACTTCAGAAGCCTTTTAAACCTCAAATACACTACAGGTTTTACATTTTAGTCATGGACAAAGTGCTCTGCTTCAGTGAAAGGGTCCATAAGATACTTGCTCAGCCTAAATCCCCTCTTGGATTTGATCGGCTACCCATCTCTGACACCTGCTGGGCTGTGGCCAATAGTATGATATTTCTCTGGCTCAGAGTCAGTAGCAGTGTCCTCACCACCTTCCCCTACGGTGACCTTTTGACCCACCAGCTGGCACTGCATCATCTCTAGGCTGACTAGGGAGCCAGTCTGTCTGTTCATTCACAGTAGCGATACAAACCTGAGGTCCTTCTCCCCCTTCACACCCCCTTGCCACCTCCACAGTCTCCCTCCTCCTCCCCCAGTCACTCACCTGCATCTCCTTGTCTCCGTACTTAGAGGTGTTCTTGCTGCCATGGCTCTTCCTGCGGAGCTTCTTCAGTTCATCCTGACACTTCTCCAGACTCTCTCCTTTACTCTTGTGCTCCATCTGGTACTTCTTCAGAGCCGCCTGTAGGGGGAGTATAGATTCAGTTTTAAAAGCTCTACACAGAAAAAATAGTTATTGAGGGGATCTTCAGGGTGATATGGGTAAACATTTTCCTTTGCGTATCACGAAGGGTTATTTACTGCTGTGATGGTTGTGAAGAACCATCCGGTTCTTCCCCTCTCCAAAATGTTATTATTTTATTCCATGAAATGCTAAACTGTTAAAAAGTTCCTGTAATTTTATGTTACACTACGGCTACTGGTTGAAGTAAAAGTACTTTAAACAACAGCAAGTTACTGCAAAACCACCGCTGAATTAAGGTGTTATTGCTGTAAAAGGACAGTATGCTACTGAATGCTGATTACTTGGGACTACACTTGATTTAATGACCTGATTTAATGAACTGCCATAAGTTCTGTACTTGTACAGGATAAGTAATATAGTAAAATCTTGTAAAATGATTTACAGTGAGTACACTTGGGATTAAACCTCAACTGGGATTTGAACTGCTATGCCACCAAAGGAAAAGAAAAAGGTAAAGGGGGATACCTAGTCAGTTCATCTAAAATGTGTCTTCCGCATTTAACCCAAACCCTATGAATCAGAGAGGTGAGGAGGGCTGCCTTAAATCGACATCTATGTCATCGGCGCACAGGGAACAGTGGGTTAACTGCTTTGCTAAGGGGCAGAACAACAGATGTTTACTTTGTAAGCTCTGGGATTCGATCCAGCAACCTTTCGGTTACTGGCCCAATGCTCCTGCCAGGCCATGAAAAAGATTGGCCACGGATTTAATGGCAAGAATACATTTTTGCTAAAAGTTGCCCAGAATCAAGTCCAATCTGACAACACAAACTAAACAATATTTACATGATTTTACTGTAATACTTATCCTGTAAAATTACAATAACTTACTAGCTAATGAGGTACAGTAAAAAATACAGTAAATATAATAATTTACAAGAGTGTACTGTAATCAGCATACAGCAGCATTCTGTCATTTTACAACAATAACACCTAAATTCAACTGCAAAAACACAATATATATTGTTACTGTATTTTTTGTGCAACTCAGTAGCTGGTAACGTAATTCCAAATTTCAGGTAATTTTTAACAGTGTGTGCCATAAGTCCATCTGAAGTATTGTATAAGTGTAACTGTAGAACCTGTCATTGCTTCTATCTGGAACCAGAGGGTTTTTCAAGAGAGGGTTCTAAATGGATCTCAAAAGGGTTCCCCCATAGGGACAAATGACAGAAACCTGGAACCAGTGGGTTCTTCATGAGATGGTTCTACAAATAAATTGAAGGGTTCTAGGTAGCACCCAAAAGGGTTCCCCCATAGGGACAAATTAATCTAATCTTTATTAATCTCTATCATACCCACACACCCAGTGGCATAGCAGGAAATTTAGGTCGCTAGCAACAGTGAGGTTATGAGTTAAAATCCCAAGTGAGGTTAACTCCTAAGTAATCAGAATAAAGAAGCGTACTGTCCCTTACCAGTAGCCGGGAAATATTTAACAGTGTAATGAAGAACCCTCTGGTTTCTGGTATAACTGTCCGCAATTATACAAATTGTTATACAAAGGGTTATCCAAAGAACCAATATCAAAAGGTTTCCCCTACATTGCCAAAACTAAAACATGTTGGTACTAACTAGCACTTTTTTTTGTGTATACAGTCATTGGCTACCCTAAACTAGTGTTATTTGTTTGGTCCCATTTCAAACCACCTGACCACCTTTTATTCACTGATTGATGCACTATAGCATAATGCAAGCAAATGGGTTGCCTGCCTGCCTGCCTGCCTGCCTTTCTGGTGGCCGCAAAACAATGTTTCCAATCTTTTATTTCTGTCTGTTGGAAAAACCTAGCTGAGCATGGCTAATTACTTTTGTCAATGCTGAATTAACAGAGCAGAGCAAGAGCGGGAGCAAGAGAAGGGCAGCATATGCCAGCATGCCAAAAACGCCCTCAAATGAACTGATGAGATAAATATGAATTTCAAATAGATGCTACAGTATTGATATATTAGTGACTCTGGTACAGATTTTATTTTGTGAGCATCCAGAAATGACACTTTCATTTAAAGGGATGTTTCATTGGGATGACATTCATAGCAGGCCTCTATTTAAGATTCCCAATTCTACAGGAGTTGTCTGGGAAAGCTTTGAAAAAGAGGGAAAACTTCAAGAAACAAATCCAACACTTCAAATAGCTCTAGAAATGTGTTTATCGTTTAAATAAAACTCAAACTTCTACATCTTTGTATTTTCCTAAAATGGGTAATAGCCAGTAATTCGTGGAGCGGAAAGTAAGAGAAGAAAGTAATTCATGTAACTTTATTGCAGAGTGGTTATGATTAAAACCTGTGGGAAATGCTCAGAAAGCTGTGGAGTTTGTCTCTAACTGATGACTTGATGAGAATGTGGATCCTATCGTGGTTTCCGCTGCTCCATAAGGAGGCCTAGCTAGCTGACGTAAAATACAATTAAAAGCACTAGTCTGCTTCAACTCTTTGTTAATGAGGCATTCCCTTCAGAATACACACACCACTGACACAGAAGCATATAGAGGCATTATAGAAATCTGAACTAAAATGAAATGAACTCTGCTGTAATGACATGAGAACACAGTAACTGCGAATAATTATAGATCATAATAAGCGATATTTGTAAGGGCCATCAACCTATAACCCTTGCCATAGAGTGAAGGTGAGAACACACCTAAAGGTGTATTTAGAAGGTGCTAAACAACAAGGAGATACTGAAGTCAATGAATGGGAGACAACAATGAATGACCGTTCCTAGGAGGACACTCACATTCAGGTAGCGTGCATCCAGCTCCACCTTCTTCTCCAGCTCTGTCAGAAGCTCATTGTGGAACGACTTCAGCTAGAGGACAGAAAGGACTCCAAAGAGTTAACGATCGCATAAGATACACCCACACATCTCATCACCAACACAGACAGGAATAGAACCTGCCTCAGGTTGTTACGTTCTCAACTTCCAAACGAGACTTGTTTGCTTTTCAAAACATCTGACTAGTCTGGCTGGCTGTCAGCATGTGTTGTGGTGTCAACATGACTTGGAGAGGCACGTTTCTCTTGACATCGAAACTAACACACTCAAAGGATTAGGGGTTGTATAGCACCGGTATGTGAATCATGTCTAAATTCATGCCAATGTTGAGGTTATTTATGTGTGTGTGAACACGTGCCTGTGTACTCTCAGAAAAAAAAGTGTTGTCCCCATATGAGAACTATTTGAAGAACACTTTTTGGTTCCATGTATTGTAGAACCCTTTACACAGACGGTTCTACATGGAACCCAAAATAGTTCTACATGGAACCAAAAAGGGTTCTACCTGGAACCAGACAATGATATCCTATAGGGACTGCCGAAGAACCATTTTGGAACCCTTTTTTCTAAGAGTGTGTATGTTGACAATTGACTTTTGCGTCAATAGAGACAACTAGCAGAGTTATCTCCAGTCCCAGACCAGGCGGTACTGAAAACAATCTACAAAACAACGGGATCAATGATGCCTCTAAATAATGAAACATCCCAGATGAACACATGCTGAGGTGGTGGCTTCAGATGACAGAGGGACTCTAATTAATAAAAACAAGAAAGGCCCCTTCGCTCTGCTTTGGAGTACTGCTCTTTCTAAAGGGCCCTTAAAGATACTGTGTCCCAAATGGTACACTATTACTTATAAACTACATTCTTTTTTACCAGAGTTTATGAGCCCTAGTCGAAAGTAGTGCACTGCACAGGGAATAGGGTGCCATTCGAGACTGAAACTGTATCTAGAAGTTGGCTGAGTGCTTTAAGAGCAGGAACAGGCGAGATGTAAGTGTGTATAAAAACAATAGTTAAGATGCCAGTAGTCCATTGTTTATGTGTGCGTAGTAGAGCTCTGTTCCTTTGAATTCAAGCATTGCACAGTATCTTCATATTTTCAGGCAATGGCTTTAAAATGAGGATTAGCAAAATACTTAGTTAGCTCCTGGTATAGATTGTGATTGGGTGATACTAGAGTTGAGATGCCAGAGCAATTGTATGAGACAATAAGCCTTCATCATCCTGGTCATGGTCCTATGTTCTTCTCACCATATCTTCAAGCTGCATCTGGATCTGTCTGTGGACCTCAGCCATCTGAAAGAGTACGTCCCCTAAAGAGAAAACAGACGGGAAAGAAAATGGGGAAAAGAGAGAGAGAGAAAGAAAGAGACAGAATGATATTAAATAGTATGTGTGTCATTGAAAGCTACATCAACGTGCAAAAACCAGACCATGCAGCCACAGAAAACACTTGGAAGACAGGTGGAGCGAGGGAGGGAGACGAGGGAGGAGAGGATGGGAATGAACAGCATGGAACATCAGTCAAGTCACGGAACTGAAAACACTGTAAACTTAAAAGAATAGAACACAAATACAAAAACAGAAACAGAGAATGTAAGAAAATCACGAGCTAAACAAGATATCTAAAGACACACAACTCTGTCTGTAAAAATAAATGTAAGTATTCATGGTAATATTAGCTCATTTTACTAGTACTGAGAACATACAGTACAAATACTCCATACATTCAGTACCAATTTGTCATATTATGAGAAAAAAATAAAATGAAACTTCCACAAATTAATTAGTACTTCTTTATACTAAGAGATAGTGCTTTGCATTAAATAAAACAACACAGAAATACTTCAAACAAAAAGCAGAACCAAGAGAAAAGTTGAAAATAAAAGAACCAGAAAGTAAAGGATGATTCATGCAGCCAGGGAGATATAATGTGTGTCATTTTAAGATACCTACATGCTGCCTCCTCTGAATATGCAATGCATTGTAAAAAAGGAACAAAAAGATCTAGTTTGAGCAAAGAACGAATAGAAGGGTAAAGAACTGGAGAGACAGTGACAGATCAAACTGCCCCAGAGAAATGAGACAAGACAGGTTTCCAAATAGGTTCCCCAGATAAAAGAATGAGACATATGAAAGGGTTCCACACACAAACGGTGATTGTGTTCACTCAAATATTGACTTAGCAGACATTCAAAGGGAGACGACTTATTTGAATCTATTCATTATCCATATATAAGTCAAAGAACTCTAATTTCCAATCTCACCACACCCTGTCTATTTTTTATGTAACACACTGCCCTACCCTGACATCAACTGCTGTATAATATGTGGTCAGTGGCTTTCTGAGTTCAGTAACTTGGGTTATTAAACAAGTCAGAAAGGAGAAGAAGAGGTGAGGGTAGAGAGTAAAACTAAGGGAACATGATGATCCTCCCATGTGGAACTAAAGAGGTAAGGAGAACATTCTAAGAGAACATTCTAGAGGGGGCTTTCCATAGAATTAGGAATTAGAATACTAATTAATTTAATAGGATCTCTATGGGGCTTTCTTTTATGACATCACAGCATACAGAGGCTTATCAGAAAGTGCTGAGGTCATCAAGCTACGACTCTAAATGAGAAGGGGATTTCGGAGTAGGGAAGGTTTGGAAAGCAGTAAGGTCCCTTCTAACAAGGTTTGGACCGGATTCGACATTTTCAAATCCACAAAAACAGCATTTTATGCAAAACTGTTACAGTGCACACAGCATATGAGCTTATTTGCTCAGAGATTATATTGTTAGTTGCACAGTGCACACACTTAAACAAATCTTAAACTCTTACACCCGCTGGTGGCATTTTCTAAACAACACATAATATTGTATACAACCCTGATAAAGTACATTTAGGTTTCAAAACTATAAGTCCTACTAACACATGCTTAGTACTGTTAGAAAGGTAAGAACTGTGGATTCTGATGGTGTCTAGGTGTGACTACTACAAATCTACAAGACTACAATGATGTGACTACTACAAATCTCTTCCTAGTAAGAGAATTGAAAGTCTAGGTTTGAAATAAAATGTCAGCCATTACTGTTCACAAAGGATTTTTTTAAAAAAAGGAAAAAAAGTATAATCTTAATTTATGGAGGCGCTCTAAACATGCACAAATCCCCATAAGAACCCAGCCATTTTAAAAGCACAGGGGTGCACCATTAGGTGTTTGCACCTTTGGTGACTTGACCTACATTGCATTCCAGTGGCGGTCAGTGCCGTTTAAGATGAGGGAGGACATTTTTTTTTAATGAGCATGGCATTATTTCTGTTACAGCATATTGGATGACTGTCATTCATATTCCATTCACTTAGTTCAATGTAACAGCGATAGGTTTAGGCTATTACGTGATTCTGGAATTTTCCTTATACCCATCATGAGGTTGCTACAACCTAGCCTATGAATGAAAGTTTACAATGTAGGTACTCACAGGTCGAGAGAAACATTTGAGGTGACAGTGACACATTCATTACTGCCTTGCACACTCTTGCCTGCATCTAGCTGATCTAGGGTGTAATCATTAGTCCAACAGTTGCAAACGAGATTTATACTGGACAAATCCTGGTATTTTTATCCCCGTTTTGTTCCATTTGCTTCCATTTAAGAAACATTTTCAACAGAATCGATGGAATGAATACAACCCTGATCACGCATAAACATTTCACTTCACAGCAGCCATGTTGTATTCCGTCTCGCGTATACAGTTGAAGTCGGAAATGTACATGCACCTCAGCCAAATACATTTAAACTCAGTTTTTCACAATTCCTGACATTTAATCCATGTAACAATTCCCTGTCTTAGGTCAGTTAGGATCACCACTTTATTTTAAGAATGCGAAATGTCAGAATAATAGTACAGAGAATGATTTAGTTCAGCTTTTATTTCTTTCATCACATTCCCAGTGGGTCAGAAGTTTACATACACTTAGTATTTGGTAGAATTGCCTTTAAATTGTTTGACTTACATTTACATTTACGTCCTTAAGCCATTTTGCCACAACTTTGGAAGTATGCTTGGGGTCATTGTCCATTTGGAAGACCCATTTGCGACTAAGCTTTAACTTCCAGACTGATGCCTTGAGATGTTGCTTCAATATATCCACATAATTTTCCTGCCTCATGATGCCATTTATTTTGTGAAGTGCACCAGTCCCTCCTGCAGCAAAGCACCCCCACAACATGATGCTGCCACCCCCGTGCTTCATGGTTGGGATGGTGTTCTTAAGCTTGCCTTGAAAGCCTCCCCCTTTTTCCTCCAAACATAACAACGGTCATTATGGCCAAACAGTTCTATTTTTGGTTAATCAGACCAGAGGACATTTCTCCAAAAAGTATGATCTTTGTCCCCATGTGCAGTTGCAAACCGTAGTCTGGCTTTTTTATGGCGGTTTTGGAGCAGTGGCTTTTTCTTTTCTGAGCGGCCTTTCAGGTTATGTCGATATAGGACTCGTTTTACTGTGGATATAGATACTTTTGTACCTGTTTCCTCCAGCATCTTCACAAGGTCCTTTGCTGTTGTTCTGGGAATGATTTTCACTTTTCACACCAAAGTACGTTCATCTCTAGGAGACAGAACGCTTCTCCTTCCTGAGCGGTATGACGGCTGCGTGGTCCCATGGTGTTTATACTTGCGTACTATTTTGGACAGATGAACATGGTACCTTCAGGCATTTGGAAATTGCTCCCAAGGATGAACCAGACTTTTTTTAAACTTTTTTTTTCTGAGGTCTTGGCTGAGTATTTTTGATTTTTCCATGATGTCAAGCAAAGAGGCACGGAGTTTGAAGGTAGGCCTTGAAATACATCCACAGGTACACCTCCAATTGACCCAAATGATGTCAATTAGCATATCAGAAGTTTCTAAAGCCATGACATCATTTTCTGGAATTTTCCAAGCTGTTTAAAAGCACAGTCAACTTAGTGTATGTAAACTTCTGACCCACTGGAATTGTGATACAGCAAATTATAAGTGACATAATCTGCCTGTCAACAATTGTTGGAAAAATTACTTGTGTCATGCACAAAGTAGATGTCCTAACCGACTTGCCAAAACTATAGTTTGTTAACAAGATGTTTGTGGAGTGGTTGAAAACGAGTTTTAATGACTCCAACGTAAGTGTATGTAAACTTCCGACTTCAACTGTAGACCAAATTAAGATCTGACATCTCTATACTGTTATTATCTCCACATTATTTAGATTTGAAGAGCGTGAGGGATATGGAGAGTAGGAGAGCGGGAAACACTTTGCAAGAGGAGAAAGAAAAAAGGGGGATGCTTGCAAGCCGAAGAACACCATCCCAACCGTGAAGAACGGGGGTGGCAGCATCATGTTGTGGGGGTGTTTTGCTGCAGGAGGAACTGGTGCACTTCACAAAGTAGATGGCATCATGAGAAAGGAAAAGTATGTGGATATATTGAAGCAACATCTCAAGACATCAGTTAGGAAGTTAAAGCTTGGTCGCAAATGGGTCTTCCAAATGGACAATGACCCCAAGCATACTTCCAAAGTTGTGGCAAAATGGCTTAAGGACAACAAAGTCAAGGTATTGGAGTGACCATCACAAAGCCCTGACCCCAATCCTATCGAAAATCTGTGGGCAGAACTAAAAAATCGTTTGCGAGCAAGGAGGCCAAAAACCTGACTCAGTTACACCAGCTCTGTCAGGAGGAATGGGCCAAAATTCACCCAACTTATTGTGGGAAGCTTGTGGAAGGCTACCCGAAACGTTTGACCCAAGTTAAACAATTTAAAGGAAATGCTACCAAATACTAATTGTAGTGTATGTAAACTTCTGACCCACTTGGAATATGATTAAAGAAGTAAAAGCTGAAATAAATCATTCTCTCTACTATTATTCTGACATTTCACATTCTTAAAATAAAGTGGTGATCCTAATTGACCTACAACAGGGAATTGTTACACGGATTAAATGTCAGGAATTGTGAAAAACTGAGTTGAAATGTATTTGGCTAAGGTGTATGTACACTTCCGACTTCAACTGTACGTCTTGTGTCTGAGCCGTTGAATTGTGACTCCACTTTGTCTCTGTACTGACATTTTGCCTGTTTGATTGCCTTACAGAGGGAATAACTACACTGTTTTTATTCAACAATATTCCCAGTCACCTTCTCATTGTTAAATTATTTGCGATGGTTTGCGCTTTCAGTTTTGCACGAATGCTGCCATTAATCCACGTTTTTTGGTTTGGGTAGGTTTTAATATTCACAGTTGGAACAACATCCCCTATACACTTCCTGATGAACTCAGTCACCCTGTCCGTGTATATGTCAATATGTGAAATATACTAATATACAAATGTGTGAAAAGTGCAGCCAGTTTTGTAACATTACAGAGTAGTTATTCCATTGACTGAAGCTGGACACAGTAGGACTAGGGAGACAGGTAAATATGTTGGTGTCAGCTTCCAATCTCGGTCTGGTTTTGGATGGCTTCCATAGCACTCTTCATCTCATAAATTGATGAAGAGCCCCTGGCCTTGCTATAGAGGGGATATGACAATGTATCTCAATATGCCTCTACTGCATCTACACTTATGATCGCAATCCGTGAGCAACATAGAGCAACATTTTTCCATGCACGTACGTACACACACGCACACGCACTTCCATCCCTGTATATTCCACCACTCCCCCCACCGTCTCTCTAGTCTGTGAAGGGGTTCTCAAACTTTTTGGGTCTGGTGACCCCTTTGTGATAGAAAATTAATCAGGGACCCCCTCGTAATCAGAACGCAACTCAAGTGAGAGAAAAATAGCAATGAGTTTTAATATGACTTCAGCAGCGCATGGCTGGACGAACCAATACTCAGGCCCTGGGAATGAATATGCCTCTGGGCATCGGGGAGAAAATTTTACATTTCTTGCAAGCCATCTGATGCACATTCAAATGTCATAAATCAGCACTGCAGAGCTCTCCCTGTCCTATGCCATGCCTTGATTGTTACTGTTGATGATATCTGTAAATGTGCATGTACACCCTGGCCCATCTACTGTTGCTAGCCCCAATTCTAATTGTGCTCTGACATCTGCTCCACTGATTTCTGCTCTCGTAAAAGCCTGGGTTTTCTGCACGTTAACACAAGAAGCTTATTACCTAAAATGGATCAATTGAAAGTGTGGTTTCACAGCTCCAATCCAGATGTGTTGGTCATTACTGAGACGTGGTTAAGGAAGAGTGTTTTGAATACTGATGTTAGCCTTTCTGGTTATAACCTTTTTCGGCAAGACTTTTCTTCCAAAGGTGGGGGAGTGGAAATCTTTACCAAGGATCACCTTCAGTGCTCGGTTGTCTCCTTCAAGTCTTGACACTGGCCTATACCCTACCTGCCCTAAGCTCTCTCCTGGCCCCTTACACTAAGTCTGAATTTGTTCTGATAGGTGACCTAAACTGGGACATGCTTAAACCACCTGACCAAGTCCTAAAGCAATGGGACTACCTAAATCTTTCTCAGATTATTACCAATCCCACAAGGTATGAAACCAAACACCCAGAAAAGGCTACTCTCCGTGATGTTATCCTCACAAATAATCCTGATAGGTATCAGTCTGGGGTTTTCTGTATTGACCTTTATTTAACTAGGCAAGTCAGTTAAGAACAAATTCTTATTTTCAATGACAGCCTAGGAACAGTGGGTTAGCTGCCTTGTTCAGGGCCAGAATGACAGATGTTTACCTTGTCAGCTTGAGGATTCAATCTAGCAACCTTTCGGTTACTAGTCCAACACTCTAACCACTAGGCTACCTGCCGCCCGTAGCGATCACTGTTTTACAGCCTGTGTTCAAAATGGCTGCTCAGTGAAACGACCTGTCCTGATTTGTCATAGACGCTTGCTAAAAAACTTTAATGAGCAAGCCTTCCTTCATGAACTTCATGAAATCAGCTTGATCCCCTCTGTCGAAGACTCTTGGACCTTATTTTTTTATATTTTCAGTTGTATTGTTAACAAACACACCCTATAAAGAAAATGAGAATTAAAAACAGGTTCAGCCCCTGGTTCGACCTTGATCTTGCAGAGTTACTCCAACTCAAGAATTGCATTTGGCGAAAGGCTTTGCACACGCATACTCAGGCTGACTGGCTCTCATTCAGGCAAATGAGAAATAGGTGCACTCAGGCTATCCGGAAGGCCAAAATTAGTTACTTTAAGGAGCAGTTCTCTCTCTGTGGGTCTAACCCCAAGAAGTTATGGAAAACGGTTAAAGACCTGGAGAATAAACCCTCCTCCTCACAGCTGCCCATGTCCCTTAATATTGATGATGTGGTTGTTACTGACAAGAAGCACATGGCCAAGCTCTTTAATCACCAATTCATTAAGTCAGGATTCCTATTTGACTCAGCCTTGCCTCCTTGCCCGTCCAACATTTCCTCATCTCCCACCCCTTCTAATGTGACTATCCCTGATGCTTCTCCCTCTTTTCCCCCTACCTTGCTACAAGGTTTCTCCCTGCAGGCAGTCACTGAGTCCGAGGTGTTAAAGGAGCTCCTGAAACTTGACCCCCAAAAAACTGCTGGGTCAGATGGTTTAGACCCTTTCTTCTTTAAGGTTGCTGCCCGTATCATCGTCAAGCCTATCTCCAACCTTTTTAACCTGTCTCTCCTTTCTGGAGAGTTTCCCATTGCTTGGAAGGCAGCCACGGTTTCTCCTTTATTTAAAGGGGGAGATCAAGCTGATCCTAACTGTTATAGGTATATTTATATTTTGCTCTGTTTATTAAAAGTGTTGGAAAAATGTGTCTTCGGCCTGGTTTGCTAACTACCTCTCTCAAAGAGGCAGTGTATAAAGTCAGAAAATCTGCTGTCTCAGCCATTGCCTGTCACCAAGGGAGTACCCCAAGGCTCGATCCTAGGCCCCACGTTCTTCTCAATGTACATCAACAACATAGATCAGGCAGTAGGAAGCTCTCTCATCCATTCATATGCAGATGATACAGTCTTATTCTCAGCTGGCCCCTCCCTGGATTTTGTGTTAAATGCTCTACAACAAAGCTTTCTAAGTGTCCAACAAGCTTTCTCTACCCTTAACCTTGTTCTGAACATCTCCAAAACAAAGGTCATGTGGTTTGGTAAGAAGAATGCCCCTCTCCCCACCAGTGTAATTATTACCTCTGATGGTTTAGAGCTTGAGGTAGTCACCTCATACAAATACTTGGGAGAATGGCTAGACAGTACACTGTCCTTCTCTCAGCACATATCAAAGCTGCAGGCTAAAGTTAAATCTAGACTTGGTTTCCTCTATCGTAATTGCTCCTCTTTCACACCAGCTGCCAAACTAACCCTGATTCAGATGACCATCCTACCCATGCTAGATTACGGAAACATCATTTATAGATCGTCAGGTAAGGGTGCTCTCGAGCGGCTAGATGTTCTTTACCATTCGGCCATCAGATTTGCCACCAATGCTTCTTATAGGACACATCACTGCACTCTGTACTCCTCTGTAAACTGGTCATCTCTGTATACCCGTCGCAAGACCCACTGGTTGATGCTTATTTATAAAACCCTCTTTGGCCTCACTCCCCCCTATCTGAAATATCTACTGCAGCCCTCATCCTCCACATACAACACCCGTTCTGCCAGTCACATTCTGTTAAAGGTCGCCAAAGCACACATCCCTGTGTCGCTCCTCTTTTCAGTTCGCTGCAGCTAGCGACTGGAACGAGCTGCAACACACACTCAAACTGGACAGTTTTATCTCAATCTCTTCATTCAAAGACTTAATCATGGACACTCTTACTGACAGTTGTGGCTGCTTCGCGTGATGTATTGTTGTCTCTACCTTCTTGCCCTTTGTGCTGTTGTCTGTGGCCAATAATGTTTGTACCATGTTTTGTGCTGCTACCATGTTGTGTTGCTACCATGTTGTTGTCATGTTGTGTTGTGACCATGCTGTGTTGTCATGTGTTGCTCACTTGCTATGTTGTTGTCTTAGGTCTAGTGTATTGTGTTGTCTCTCTTGTCATGATGTGTGTCCTATATTTATGATTTTTTTTATTTTTAATCCCAGCCTCCGTCCCTGCAGGAGGCCTTTTGCCTTTTGGTAGGCCGTCATTGTAAATAAGTATTTGTTCTTAACTGGCTTGCCTAGTTAAATAAAGGTAAAAGAAAAAATAAAATAACTTTTTTTTTTGCCATGACGCAGAGAGATTTTGTTGTTGTTGCAGCTTGAAAACTAATATCCTGCAACACCACACATTTTGCCATGAGACAGAGAGAAAACTTTGTAGTTTTAAATAAAATACAAATTGGGGGGAAGACAAGAAGTATTAAGTTGAAAAATGTATAATTGGTGGAATACTATGGATACCCATATGCCTCCTAGACCCATGTTGCCCAGGATTAAGAAATAGTATATTCGTTCCACCAATTCGGTGCCTTTTGTGAAGTGGAACTTGATTTCATTGTTACATTCTGTCATAAAGAGCATATGATCAACTTCATAAAAACATGTTTCCTTATCTCAAGAGGTTAAATAAAAATAAAAAATACTATTCAGTAAGTGCCAAATAAAGTACCATTCTTCTTAAATCAGCCATAAATCCCCATGTGACAGGGGGAATTGAAACTGGTTGTGTGCAACAGGGAGTGGCAATTGAAGCATCACAACAACAAAAAAGTTTAAATATTTCTAGCCTGCCTATCTATGGGTAACAGGGTTGACTTGTTATGGCCTGCTCAGTTTTCCTCCACAAAACACCAGAAAATGGCCCAGAATAGTAGAACCAGCTCACCTGCTTTTGACTATTAGATGTTCAATGTTTCTTCATAATTTTTTAAAAAGTGGTTTGATTTTAAAATCACTAACACTAAATAAATAATAATCTTCAGAAATGACTTTGTCAAATCAACAAAATAACTAGGGCTTTACAATGACAGCAAAACAACATCTGTTGTTGTTAAAAATATTCATTTAAAAATGAAATGTAGAATTGTATTTATTTGTATGCACTCATTATAGGTCTGGCTCCATGCCAAGGTGGACTGTGCAGTCCCAGTGCTGATCCATCACACTGAGAGACCTCTAAGAGGATAACAATGGTGGTGAGGGAGTGAAACAGCATCCTTCCTCTACCCACCACCCTCCTTCCATCCTTCCTCTACCCACCTCCTTCCTTCCTTCCTTCCTTCCTTCCTTCCTTCCTTCCTTCCTTCCTTCCTTCCTTCCTTCCTTCCTTCCTTCCTTCCTTCCTTCCTTCCTTCCTTCCATCCTCCCTCCCTCCCTTCCTTCCTTCCTTCCTTCCGTCCTCCCTCCCTTCCTTCCTTCACCACCCTCTTCTGTCCTTCCTTCCTCTACCCACCACCCGCCTCCTTCCTTCCATCCATCCTTCCTAACTCTACTCACTACCTTCCTTCCTTCCTCCTCCCTTCCTTCCTCTACCCACCTCCTTCCTTCCTCTACCCTCCTCCCTTCCTTCCTCTACCCACCACCCTCCTCCCTTCCTTCCTCTACTCACCACCCTATTTTCTTCCTTCCTCAAGTCCCACTGTAGCTCAGTTGGTAGAGCATGGCGCTTGCAATACCAGGGTTGTGGGTTTGATTCCCACGGGGGGCCAGTATTTAAAAAATTTAATAAAATGTATACACTCTACTGTAAGTCGCTCTGTATAAGAGTGTCTGCTAAATTACTAAAATGTACCTTCCTTCCTTCCATGTACCCACCACCATACAACTCCCTCTATCCATCAACCACCTTCCTTCATTTTCTCCCTGGATCCATCCATCCACCCTCCACTCCTTCACTGAAATCGTGCGAATACCACAGGCCATTAACTACACTTGTGGGCAGTAAGAAAATGAAGGTGAGAGAGGGAGGATATAGTAGCTCCATGCTTTGAGTAGCGTGACTACAGCATCTGAAGATTACTGAGCCTTATGGAGACTCCTGCTGATGTAGACCAAACAGACCACAGAGTGTGTGTGTGTGTGTGTGTGTGTGTGTGTGTGTGTGTGTGTGTGTGTGTGCATGCAAGGTGTATGTGTGCATTTGGACGTGTTTAACTATACTTGTGGGGACCAGACGTTCCAACATGAATAGTAAACAAACAAAAATGTGACCAACTGGGGACATTTTGTTAGTCCCCACAAGGGCAAATGGTATTTCTTGGGAGTTTAGACAAGGGAAAGGGGATAAGGGTTAAGGTTAGAATTAGTGTTAAGGTTAGAATTAGGGTTAAGGTTAGAATTAGTGTTAAGGTTAGAATTAGTGTTAAGGTTAGAATTAGGGTTAGGGCTAGGAGCTACGGTTAGTTTTAGGGTTGGGTTTGGAGTTATGGTTAGGTTTAGGGTTTCGGGTTAGGGTTAAGGTTAGGGTAAAGGTTAGGGTTAGGATCAGGGAAAATAGGATTTCAAATGGGACTAAATGATGTGTCCCCACAAGGTTAGGCATACAAGACTATGTGTGCATGTGTGTTTCCTCCTCTTTCTGATCTAACTCCATCCTGCCAGCTGAAATATCTGCCTCTTTCTCTCTCCTGTCCCTGCAGGCCTGTCTAAGCCTCTTACAGATAATCAGCACAGATCACAACATCTGAAGCTTAGAGAGACTATTGTTGTCTGGTTGTAGTGGAGCCCTATCAATTAAAGAATACACAATTAATGCCCGTCAGCTAGTTTGTCTTGTTCACACTGGGTCCACTGGGTCGACTGGTCTTGGGGTGAATTCTTAGGCCACAGGATGCAGGGATAACCTAAGAATCGAATCAACTGCAGGGGACCCTCAGGGGACAAGACAGACAGATGGCACCCAATTCCCTGTATAGAGCACTACTTTTGACCATGGTTGTGCTGGTACAATTGTGCACTGTATAGGGATTAGGGTGCCATTTGGGACAGTCTGTCTTGTCCACTGAGGGTGCCCTGCGGTCGATTTGATTCTTAAGTGTCCCCCCTCAAGAGCCTGGTTGTCACACAATCATTGTTTTTTCCATTTTCCCCTTTCGACAAATGTAATTGGCTCAAAGGGGTCGAGGGTTGGTCTGTCATTCACTTTGTTACTTGCTCTCAGAGTCGGGTGATGTGTTAAAAGGAAATTATTATGAATTGGATGAAGTAATATGTTTTTGTATTTTAATACACCTAGATAACTATCTTGCACATAATGTGTGAATGACGTAGACCATCTCTGGAGAAAAGGACAGACAGTTCTCAGCTCAGGAGTCAGTGTCTTGAAAAACTAGACAGGTAAAATAAATATTTTTTGTCGGTTAACGCTGTATACATTTTGATCCCTGCATCAAACAGAATAAACCAGTTTGTGAGCAGTAGAGAAAGAGTGGGAGAGAAGGACCATAGCATCAGCTTCAATACCCCTGAATGGTCTAAAACTAAAACCACTGTCTGTCTGGCACAGTAGCATCAGTTACAGTCTCACTGTGTTCCTCTCTTCAGCAGGATGTGTGTTATGCTGTGTGTGTGTGTGTGTGTGTGTGTGTGTGTGTGTGTGTGTGTGTGTGTGTGTGTGTGTGTGTGTGTGTGTGTGTGTGTGTGTGTGATGTGCTACTGTCTGTGATGTCTGTGTGATGCTGTGCTGAGCTGACCCTGCCTGCAGGTAGAGTGTTCTAGCCCGGGGAGGGAGGGAGAGAAGCGGCCCCATTATCCAATGTGACCACCCTGAGGGCAACATTCCCGAGCCATCCAGGCTTCCTTTATTACCCCAGCAGCATATCTATTTCTCTCTGGCTGTCGGGAGGAAGTGCCATTTTCCAAGGCACTTCATGAGACACAACACCCATTAATGGACTACTTAGGGAGAGGTGTAGTGACTGTGAGCGTTTCTACTGGGGTGGTATAATGTGATCAAACACAAACAGAGTCAGCTAATCCACACCAAGCTGCAGCTGGAAGACATGGAACAGTATACAATATAGCACGATGCTTCTAGGAGGTTGTCTTTACTCAAAGTAAGGTTGATTAAATGCCTATGGTTATTCATCTACAGTAACTGTTCTTTACATGTCCTGAATACATCAGTGACTTTAGCTGTTGCTTTTCAGGGAGGAGACACGAAGGGAGGAGACACACACACACACAATTATTGGCTAAACAAAAAGTTTAGAGAACCAGAGTGTATAGAACTAGATACCATCTCCTTCACTCAGTGGACCTCTGCACTAGGTTAAAGTAATTTTCCAGTACACTTACAGAAATCCAGCTGCTCAGATCTTAAATGGGCCAGGACTCAATTCCATTGATGTGTCCTTGATCACACAGCCTTAAAAACATGAATCATTTTAGAAAAATATTCAGCTGGACACATTAAGGTTGTGGTGACATATGCATCGTCCTTGCTGGGGACGTCGATGAGAACCTAACCAAGTCAAGGCAGAGCTTTGGCTGATCCATGTCCACACCAGCAAGTGTAGTTACATGTAATGTGGTGTGACTAGACACACTTGACGTCTTTAGTATACAACACCAGCTCAGACAGTATCGAAAAGAAAAATGAACCACTTAAACATGAATTACGTACACAAAGATCGATACAAGCGAACAAGTTCTACATGATCATTACTGATAGATGGGGCACAAAATGGAGATTGATTATTCCAGACCACAGACATGAGGCAGGGAGGGAGGCAGGGAGGGAGGGAGGGAAGCAAGAAGGCAGGCAGGCAGCCAGGGAGGGAGGGAGGGAGGGAGGGAGGGAGGGAGGGAGGGAGGGAGGGAGGGACAGAGACTGATGACTTTGGCCTACTGCTGGTCAGATTCAGCAATACACGGTGAAATAGAGCAACTAGCCTATATCTATTTTCTACCCTCTGATCTATAACCTCTGACCTCTATAGGGTCCCAGAGAGACTAATCTCCGAATCTACAACATGTTATAGGTTGTTGGTTGCTTAGTTACCTCTTCTTTCATAGCTACACCCTGGAGTCCCATAGGGCGGCGCACAATTGCCCCAGCGTCGTCCGGGTTAGGGTAGGCTGTCATTGTAAAATAAGGATTTGTTCTTAACTGACTTGCCTAGTTAAATAAAAGGTTAAATAAAAAAATACTAATCTATAAAAAAAAGTCCTAGACTGGATGCATAGCCTAAAACTAGAGCCTAGCATTTTCCCTAGACAGCACGCATAGCCTACAACTAGAGCCTAGCGTTTTTCCTAGACAGGAACCATAGCCTAAAACTAAAGCCTAGCGTTTTCCCTAGACAGGACGCATAGCCTAAAACTAAAGCCTAGCGTTTTCCCTAGACAGGACGCATAGCCTACAACTAAAGCCTAGTGTTTTTCCTAGACAGGACGCATAGCCTAAAACTAGAGCCTAGCGTTTTTCCTAGACAGGACCCATAGCCTAAAACTAAAGCCTAGCGTTTTCCCTAGACAGGACGCATAGCCTACAACTAGAGCCTAGTATTTTTCCTAGACAGGACGCATAGCCTAAAACTAGAGCCGAGTGTTTTTCCTAGTAGTAGTGACTGAACACACAGTATGCCTAGCATATCCTCAAGGCTGATTGTACCAGGCTCACTGTGTGTTTATCACACTTACTGTGTGATAAACACACAGTAAGTTTATGTATCATTCATAATAGAGGTCACACACACACAGCTGTAACGATGTGCGCTGAGAGTCTGGAAGCAAGTTCAGGGAGGGAGTGTTTTAATAAAATAAACGGAACATAATACAAAACAAGAAACACTAACAGCACACAGACAAGAAACAGAAACAATAACGCCTGGGGAAGGAACCAAAGGGAGTGACATATACAGGGAAGGTAATCAGCTGCAGCTGTACATAGCCCATCTGTAAATAGCCCATCCAATCTACCTCATCCCCATATTGTTTTTATTTACTTTTTTGCTCTTTTGCACACCAGTATTTCTACTTGCACATCATCATCTGCACATCTTTCACACCAGTGTTAATTTACTAAATTGTAATTACTTCGCTACTATGGTCTATTTATTGCCTTACCTCCTCAGGCAATTTGCACACACAGCATATAGACTTTTCTTCTATTGTGTTATTGACTGTACGTTTGTTTATTCCATGTGTAACTCTGTGTTGTTGTTTGTGTCGTACTGCTTTGCTTTATCTTGGCCAGGTCGCAGTTGTAAATGAGAACTTGTTCTCAACTGGCCTACCTGGTTAAATAAAGGTGAAATAAAATAAAAAAGGGAAGTGATGGAGTCCAGGTGAGTCTGATGACGCGCAGGTGCGCGTAATGATGGTGACAGGAGTGCGCCAAGATGAGCAGCCTGGTGACCTAGAGGCCGGAGAGGGAGCACAGGTGACAACAGCTGTGTTCCAGTTCCTGTTTCTGGTCCCACAGAGTTCCCAATAGGGGGAGCTGAGAACCAGTGTATGACTGAGAGGAGGAAGAGTCTGAAATGTCTGGATCTTTGTGATAGTGAGGTGACTGTTAGCGTGCGTGAGTGAGTGAGTGAGTGCCAGGGGTATAGTACCGCAGAGCCCTGTGTGCTCTGTTCCTGTGTTCTACTCTATTATCATGCCCATTAAGTCACTATTTGGCGGACTGACAGACTCCCCGTACCAAGGACGGGAGGCACACCAGGACATATCTGATAGAGTTGAGCTGTTCATATTAAGATCCAACCACTTACTGGCGCACTGGAACAATCACTGAACAAATCGTCGATGCTTTTGGATTTCACACATACTAGTGCTGAAGCACGGAGGAGCTGTGAATCAGCCCTTCATCTTTCGCATGTCTATCTCATTCTCTTTCTCTCCCTGCTTCCTTCCCTCCCTCTCTTTCTCTCTCTCTTATTCTCTCTCTTCTTTTGCTCAACAAAAAAAGAAGAGAAAGTATTGTTCAGCTGATGGACAACATGAGGAGAAGGATGAGAGAAGAGCTTTGTTTCACAGACTGAACGCAGATAGGAGAGAGTATTGAGAACAATAGAGTTGTTAGTGAGTCAAATTAGATCAAAAGAGAAAGAAATATATAATTATCTGAAGCCAGTAATAGTGAGTTGCAAGTCTCAAAGACTTGTGATCTTGTGTGTGTGTATATATGTCTCTCTCTCCCTTTCCCTCTCCTTCTCTCCCTCTACTTCTCTCCCTCTAATTCCTCCCTCACTCTTCCCCTCCTTTCTCTCTCTCCCTCCCACTCTCCCTCTCCAGGGTGATTTGAGGACAAGGACACACCAAGGAACAGACAAGAGACAGAGAGGCTTGATGCCTCATATGATGCGTCCCAAATGGCACCCTATTCCCTACATAGTGTAATACTTTACACCAGAGCCCTATGGGCCCTTGTCAGAAGTAGTGCAGTATATAGGGAATGGGGTGCCCTGATTGCCTGTTCCCTACAGTTCTCCTGGTTCTAGGTTATATAAAGAGAGGGTATTTTTAAGGTGACGTGCGCCGCTAGAGCACTTTCGTCACGTTAGAGTCAGGGGAATTGAACTGCACTGCACACACAGGACTGAATAATCAACTAACATTACCCCTAAGGGGTGTATGCAGTAGTTACAATACTGTAATGTTACACAGATTCAAATCAAATCAAATCAAACTTTATTTGTCACATGCGACAGACTTTACCGTGAAATGCTTACTTAGAAATCCTTGACCAACACTGCAGTTCAAAAAGAGTTAAGAAAATGTTTACCAAGTAGACTAAAATAAAAAGTAATAATAAAAGTAACACAGTAAGAATAACAATAACGAGGCTATATACAGGGGGCACCGGTACCGAGTCAGTGTGCGGGGGTACAGGCTAGTTGAGGTAATCTGTACAGTTGAAGTCAGAAGTTTACATACACTAAGTTGACTGTGCCTGTTAACAGCTTGGAAAATTCCAGAAAATGAAGTCATGGCTTTAGAAGCTTCTGATAGGCTAATTGACAACATTTGAGTCAATTGGAGGTGTACCTGTGGATGTATTTCAAGGCCTACCTTCAAACTCAGTGCCTCTTTGGCTTGACATCATGGAAAAATCAAAAGAAATCAGCCAAGACCTCAGAAACCACCACAAGTCTGGTTCATCCTTGGGAGCAATTTCCAAATGCCTGGTACCACATTCATCTGTCCAAAAAATAGTACGCAAATATAAACACCATGGGACCACGTAGCCATCATACCGCTCAGGAAGGAGACGCGTTCTGTCTCCTAGAGATGAACGTACTTTGGTGTGAAAAGTGCAAATCAATCCCAAAACAACAGCAAAGGACCTTGTGAAGATGCTGGAGGAAACAGGTACAAAAGTATCTATATCCACAGTAAAACGAGTCCTATATCGACATAACCTGAAAGGCCGCTCAGCAAGGAAGAAGCCGCTGCTCCATAACCTCCATAAAAAAGCCAGACTACGGTTTGGAACTGCACATGGGGACAAAGATCGTACTTTTTGGAGAAATGTCCTCTGGTCTGATTAAACAAAAATAGAACTGTTTGGCCATAATGACCATTGTTATATTGGAGGAAAAAGGGGGAGGCTTGCAAGCTGAAGAACACCATCCCAACCATGAAGCACGGGGGGTGGCAGTATCATGTTGTGGGGGGGGGGGTTTGCTGCATGAGGAACTGGTGCACTTCACAAAATAAATGGCATCATGAGGCAGGAAAATTATGTGGATATATTGAAGCAACATCTCAAGACATCAGTCAGGAAGTTAAAGCTTGGTCGCAAATGGGTCTGCGCATGCTTTGAGTACACGTCCTGGTAATCCATCTGGCCCAGCGGCTTTGTGAACATTGACCTGTTTAAAGGTTTTGTTCACATCAGCTACCGAGAGCGTGATCACACAGTCATCCCGAACAGCTGGTGCTCCCCTTGTGCATGCTTCAGTGTTGCTTTCCTCGATTTGAGCATAAAAGGCATTTAGCTCGTCTGGTAGGCTCGCTTCACTGGGCAGCTCGCGTCTGGGTTTCCCTTTGTAGTCCGTAAATAGTTTTCAAGCCCTGCAACATCCGACAAGCATCAGAGCCAGGGTAGTAGGATTCAATCTTAATCCTGTATTGACACTTTGCTTGTTTGATGGTTCGTCTGAGGACATAGCGGGATTTCTTATAAGCGTCCGGATTAGTCTCCCGCTCCTTGAAAGCGACAGCTCTAGCCTTTAGCTTGATGCGGATGTTGCCTGTAATCCATGGCTTCTGGTTGGGATATGTACACACAGTCACTGTGGGGATGACGTCATCGATGCACTGATTGATGAAGCTGATGACTGAGGTGATGTACTCCTCAGTGCCATTGGATGAATCTCGGAAAATATTCCAGTCTGTGCTTGCAAAACATTCCTGTAGTGTAGCATCCGCGTCATCTGACCACTTCCGTATTGAGCGAGTCACTGGTACTTCCTGCTTTAGTTTTTGCTTATAAGCAGGAATCAGGAGGATAGAATTATGGTCAGATTTGCCAAATGGAGGGCGGTGGAGAGCTTTCTATGCATCTCTGTGTGTGGAGTAAAGTTGGTCTTGGATTTTTTCCCCCCTTGTTGCACATGTGATATGCTGATAAAAATTTAGGAAAACTGATTTAAGTTTGCCTGCATTAAAGTCCCTGGCCACTAGGAGCGCCGCTTCTGGGTGTGTATTTTCTTCTTTGCTAATGGCCTTATAGAATTTGTTGAGAATCGGTCCTAGTGCCAGCTTTATTCTGTGGTGGTCAATAGACGGCTACGAATAAGACAGATGAGAACTCTCTTGGTTGATAGTGTGGTCTACAGCTTATCATAAGGTCTCTACCTCAGGAGAGCAATACCTCAAGACTTCTTTAATTTTAGACATTCCGCACCAGCTGTTATTGACAAATAGACACACACCCCCACCCCTCGTCTTACCAGAGGTAGCGTCTCTGTTCTGCCAGTGCATGGAAAATCTCGCTAGCTCTATATTGTCCGTATCTTTGTTCAGTTATGTCTCGGTGACACATAAGATGTTACAGTTTAATGTCCCGTTGGTAGGATAATCTTAATCGTAGGTCATCAATTTTATTTTCCAATGATTACACGTTAGCAAGAAGAACGGATGGCAGTAGGAGTTTATTCGCTCGCCTCCGGATTCTCAGAAGGCTGCCCCATCTGCGGCCCCTTTTGCAGCATAATTTCTTCACGCAAAAGGTGTGGATCTGGGCCTGTTCCAGTGAAAGCAGGATGTCCTTCTCGTCTGACTTGTTAACTCCCTTTGGTGTGTGTGTGTGTCCTTCCTCATATCATAAATGAGTGTGATTACCTGCAAAGACAGAGCCCCAGTGCACACTAATAAGGAACACTTCCTCATAGAACAGTACATGTTTGATTTGGATCTATGTTGAACATAGTGAACATACTTCTAGCATGTGCCTTTGGCTTGAATACGGAGACGCTTCTTCCTGCTGTATAATAGGCTGTGGGGAATATTGAGGGTAAATTTGTCATAACAGTGTTCCTGTACTAAAAGAAAAAGGACAACAAAGAGAAACAAGATAAGTATGTGATATTTAAACGTAAGTGACTCTCATCCGGAGCATAATACATGGTGTGATGCTGCTGTTTTCCTTGGCACAGTTGGCTGTTGATGATGCTGTGTGCTTCCAGAGACAATAGCCACATGTTGCAGGTAATGGTACAGTCAAGCTAGGACTCCTCTCCTCCCTCACACTGGAAACCAGACTGGTGGTGGCCTACACAGGCATGCACACACACACACACACACACACACACACACACACACACACACACACACACACACACACACACACACACACACACACACTTGCACACTTGGGCTTAACTTAGCCCCCACTCAAAAAAAGTGTCTATGAGATTCACAATTAATTTCACTGTTTTGACCCTATTATTCATTCCTAAATCATTCTTCCATTGTTACTAACCCTATTCCAAACCAATACACCACCACTGACGCATAGAAGATCCATTCACATGTGTGAAGACACCTTTTATTCTGTGTGCCATTGTTGGGCTACAAATAGAAGTTAAAAAGTAATTCTAGTCATAGTGTTTTCATATCAAGTTATTCAAGTGGAGGGATTTTCACTTTTCATCCATCTCTCTTTGAGAAGGAGGAAAGAATGGATGTTCAGTGATTGTTCCACTCCAGCAGAGGTGAGAGTCAGTCTGCCCCCGTCCATCCCTCCCTCTCTCCATCCCTCTCTCTCTCTCAATCTGGGCGCCCACGCAATGATGTGGGAGCGTACGCAGGCAGGCAGACAGGCCAGCAGGGAGCCCTAAGAGAACACTCTGCCACCGCAGTCAGAAAACTATAAGTAGATCAAATGGGTTCCTTCATGGGAGAGATTCCATAAAAGGGAGCTGGAAGAGAGAAGGAGGAGAGGAGAACCCAAGTAGGCCAGACTAACGCGCAGGCAGCCCAAAAATGGCTCGTTGATCATGTCACGCTGCTGAAAACAGCATCTCTGGCTTCCGCAGTCTAAATATGTACTGCCACTACCGGTTAGCGTCTATGCCCATAACAGGGCATCAGTCATCATACTTGTCATTCTGATGCAAATTATATTGCTGATATATTTGTCATTACTATAGTAAGGTCAGAATTGGTTAATCTAGTATAAAGCGTGGGTAGAGTATGTGAGGGAATAGAACAGAACAGAACATAAACAGTATCAAGACCCTTGAATTAGATTCTCAATATCCTCTGTTACTAATGATTTCCTCCACATGTGTAAAGGAGTTAAGAACGTATCAATCCACAGGTGGCCTGAATTGTTGCCGATTGAGATATCAAATTAGATCTGAAATGGTAGCTCAAACGGTTGGTACCTTGTCAAGGAGGGCGGTCACGTGTGCTAGCAAGGCAGAGGTGCTGCAAGGGTTCGAGCCTCGGTGTAAGCTGAATCACGGGGAAGCGACACTCGCTAAGCACACAGTGTGATGTCTATAACACACACATACAGTTGAAGTCGGAAGTTTACATACACTTAGGTTGGAGTCATTAAAACTAGTTTTTCACCCACTCCGCAAATGTCTTTTTAACAAACTATAGTTTTTCCAAGTCGGTTAGGACATCTACTTTGTGCATGACTGTTACGGCTTGGTAGTCGTGGAGGAGGAATGAGCCGCAGGAAACAGCGAACACAGGGTAGTGGTGTTTTTAATATACACTCACACAAAAACAAATGTTCCCACACACAGGGGAGAAAGTACATACGGCGTCAAAACAACGTCGACACGAACATAAGCCGTCTGTCAAAGAAACAATCATTAATCCCGCACGAACAGGAGCGGGCCAGCTAAACTAAATAGCCCCTCTAATGGCTAATTGACCACATGTGTCACAAAATAAAAAAAGGAAAAAGCAAAAGGGAATCGGTGGCAGCTAATAGGCCGGTGACGACGACCGCCGAGCGCCACCCGAGCAGGAGGGGGCGCCACCGTCGGTAGGAATCGTGACAGTACCCCCCTCCTGACGCGCGGCTCCCGCAGCGCGCCGACACCGGCCTCGAGGTCGACCCGGAGGGCGAGGCGCAGGGCGATCCGGACGGAGGTGGTGGAACTCCCTCAACATAGATGGGTCCAGGACGTCCGCCGCCGGCACCCAGCACCTCTCCTCCGGGCCGTACCCCTCCCAGTCAACGAGGTACTGTAGGCCCCTCGCCCGGCGTCTCGAGTCCAGTATGGCCCGTATGCTGTACGCCGGGGACCCCCCGATGTCCAGAGGGGGCGGAGGGACCCCCGGCACCTCATCTTCGTGAAGGGGACCAGCTACCACCGGCCTGAGGAGAGACACATGAAACGAGGGGTTAATACGGTAATAGGAAGGGAGTTGCAACCGATAACACACCTCGTTTATCCTCCTCAGGACTTTGAAGGGCCCCACACACTGCGGCCCCAGCTTCCGGCAGGGCACGCAGAGGGGCAGGTTCCGGGTCGAGAGCCAGACCCTGTCTCCCGGTGCGAACACGGGCGCCTCACTGCGGTGGCGGTCAGCACTCCTCTTCTGCCGCGCACTGGCCTACTTTAGTGAGTCCTGGACGGCTCTCCAGGTCTCATTGGAGTGCTGGACCCAGTCCTCCACCGCAGGAGCCTCGGTCTGACTCCGGTGCCATGGTGCCAGGACCGGCTGGTAACCTAACACACACTGAAAGGGTGATATGTTAGTAGAGGAGTGGCGAAGTGAGTTCTGGGCTAACTCAGCCCAGGGAATATACCTCGCCCACTCCCCTGGCCGGTCCTGGCAATACGACCTCAGGAACCTGCCCACCTCCTGGTTCACCCTCTCAGCCTGCCCATTGCTCTCGGGGTGATAACCGGAGGTCAAACTGACCGAGACCCCCAGCCACTCCATAAACGCTTTCCAGACCCTGGATGTGAACTGGGAACCTCGATCAGAGACAATGTCCTCCGGCACCCCGTAGTGCCGGAAGACGTGGGTAAATAGGGCCTCCGCAGTCTGCAGGGCCGTAGGGAGACCGGGCAATGGGAGGAGACGGCAGGACTTAGAGAACCGATCCACAACCACCAGAATCGCCGTGTTCCCCTGAGAGGGGGGAAGATCTGTCAGGAAGTCGATGGACAGGTGCGACCATGGTTGTTGTGGAACGGGGAGGGTCTGTAACTTCCCTCTTGGTAGATGCCTAGGAGCCTTACTCTGGGCACACACCGAACAGGAAGAGACATAGGACCTCACGTCCTTAGCTAAGGTGGGCCACCAGTACTTCCCCCTTAGACTCCGCACTGTCCTCGCCTCACCAGGATGACCCGCAGTGGGTAGCGTGTGCGCCCACCGAATCAAACGATCACGAACACCGAGCGGCACATACATGCGCCCCAAGGGCACCTGCGCAGGCGCAGGTTCTAACACCAATGCCCGCTCGATGTCCGCGTCCACCTCCCATACCACAGGGGCCACCAGCCTAGACGCTGGAATGATGGGAGTTGGATCGATGGGCCGGTCCTCCGTGTCATAGAGACGGGACAGCGCGTTGGCCCTAGTATTCAGGGAACCCGGTCTATAGGAGATGGTAAACCTAAACCGGGCGAAGAACATGGCCCACCTCGCCTGACGTGGATTCAGTCTCCTCGCTGCCCGGATGTACTCCAGGTTTCGGTGGTCGGTCCAGATGAGAAAGGGGTGTTTAGCCCCCTCAAGCCAGTGCCGCCACACCCTCAGAGCTTTAACCACTGCTAGCAACTCCCTGTCCCCCACATCGTAGTTACGCTCCGCCGAACTGAGCTTCTTCGAAAAGAAAGCGCAGGGGCGGAGTTTCAATGGCACACCCGAGCGCTGTGATAGCACGGCACCCACCCCAGCCTCGGACGCGTCCACCTCCACTACGAACGCTAAAGACGGGTCCGGGTGCGCCAACACGGGTGCGTCGGTGAACAGCGTCTTCAACTTCTTGAAGGCTCCGTCCGCCTCCGTCGACCATCGCAAACGCACCGGCCCCCCCTTCAGCAGTGATGTAATTTGAGTCGCTACCTGGCCAAAACCCCGGATAAACCTCCGGTAGTAATTGGCAAAGCCTAAAAACCGCTGCACCTCCTTCATCGTGGTTGGAGTCGGCCAATTACGCACGGCCTTAACGCGGTCACACTCCATCACCACCCCCGTGGTGGAAATGCGATAACCGAGAAAGGAGACGGCTCGTTTGGAAAACTCACACTTCTCAGCCTTAACGTATAAGTCATGCTCCAGCAGTCTACCAAGCACCTTGCGCACCAGGGACACATGCGCGGAGCGGGTGGCGGAATATATCAGGATGTCATCGATATAGACTATCACGCCCTGCCCGTGCAGGTCCCTGAGAATCTCGTCAACAAAGGATTGAAAGACGGCTGGAGCATTTTTCAACCCATACGGCATGACGAGGTACTCATAATGGCCTGATGTGGTACTAAAGGCGGTTTTCCACTCGTCTCCCTTCTTGATACGCACCAGATTATACGTGCTCCTGAGATCCAGTTTTGTGAAGAACTGTGCTCCGTGAAATGATTCCACCGCCGTAGCGATGAGAGGTAGTGGGTAACTAAACCCCACCGTAATAGCGTTTAGACCTCGGTAATCAATGCACGGACGCAGACCTCCCTCCTTTTTCTTCACAAAAAAGAAACTCGAGGAAGCGGGTGAGATGAGGGCCGAATGTACCCCTGTCCCAGGGATTCCGTGACATATGTCTCCATAGCCGCAGTCTCCTCCTGTGACAAGGGGTACACGTGACTCCTGGGAAGCGCAGCGTCAACCTGGAGATCTATCGCACAATCCCCCTGTCGATGAGGTGGTAATTTAGTCGCCCTCTTTTTACAAAAAGCGATCGCCAAATCGGCGTATTCAGGGGGAATGCGCACGGTGGACACCTGGTCTGGACTCTCCACCGACGTGGCACCTATGGAAACTCCTAGACACCTACCTGAACACTCCTCTGACCACCCCTGGAGAACCCCCTGTTTCCACGAAATACGGGGATTGTGACCAGCCAGCCAGGGGACCCCCAGCACCACCGGAAACGCAGGCGAATCAATAAGGAAAAAACTAATACGTTCCTTATGATTCCCCTGCGTTACCATGTCCAGTGGCACCGTAGACTCCCTGACTAACCCTGACCCTAATGGCCGGCTATCTAGGGAGTGCACAGGGAAAGAGGAATCTATCGGCACCCGCGGAATGCCCAGCTTAATGGCAAGTCCACGGTCCATAAAATTCCCAGCTGCGCCTGAATCGACTAGCGCCCTATGCTGGGAAGAGGGAAAACATTTAGTAAACAGAACAGGTAAAAACACGTGACCAACAGGAGGTTCTGGGTGAATCTGGTGCTGACTCACCTGAGGTGACTGAGAAGTGTTCTGCCTGCCATCTCGACTCCCAGACTGGCTCCTCCTGCACCGGTCGGCCGTGTGTCCTCTCCGACCACAGCTGGTGCAGGAGGAGCCACCTCCTCCGGTGCCCCTTTGCACGGCCCCCCCTACCTCCATAGGGGTAGGGGCGGGGGTGCACGGGGGTGGAACGGGCAGGACCCTCTCCGAACGCCCGCGGGCAGCCAGCAAATTGTCCAGTCGTATGGACATATCTATGAACTCTGGGTAGTGGTCCCTCGCCGAGTCTGGACCATTCCAGACCGCATTAGCCCACTCCAGAGCTCGGCCCGTCAGGCAGGAAACGAGGGCACTCACGCTCTCCTCCCCCGTGGGAGCAGGTCTGACGGTGGCCAGGTACAGCTCAAGCTGGAGCAAAAATCCCTGGCACCCAGCCGCCGCCCCATCGTACTCCCTCGGGAGCGCCAAACGAAGCGCGCCAGAGCCAGACGTCATGGGGGGCGAAGATGGCTGTATCGGGGGAAGTGGAGGTGGAGAGAGGATACCACTTCTCTCCCATCGGTCCATCCTCTCCATCATCTGGTCCATTGCCGATCCGATGCGATGGAGGACTGTCGTGTGGTGGAGTACGCGTTCCTCCATCGAGGGCAGAGGAGTGGCCGCTGCTCCCGCTGATTCCATGCCTTTTATCTGGTGCGGGATTCTGTTACGGCTTGGTAGTCGTGGAGGAGGAATGAGGCGCAGGAAGCAGCGAACACAGGGTAGTGGTGTTTTTAATATACACTCACACAAAAACAAATGTTCCCACACACAGGGGAGAAAGTACATACGGCGTCAAAACAACGTCGACACGAACATAAGCCGTCTGTCAAAGAAACAATCATTAATCCCACACGAACAGGAGCGGGCCAGCTAAACTAAATAGCCCCTCTAATGGCTAATTGACCACAGGTGTCACAAAATAAAAAAGGGAAAAGCAAAAGGGAATCGGTGGCAGCTAATAGGCCGGTGACGACGACCGCCGAGCGCCACCCGAGCAGGAGGGGGCGCCACCGTCGGTGGGAATCGTGACAATGACACAAGTCATTTTTCCAACAATTGTTTACAGACAGATTATTTCACTTATAATTCACTGTTTCACATTTCCAGTGGGTCAGAAGATTACATACACTGAGTTGACTGTGCCTTTAAACAGCTTGGAAAATTCCAGAAAATTATGTCATGGCCTTAGAAGCTTCTAATAGGCTAATTGACATCATTTGAGTCAATTGGAGGTGTACCTGTGGATGTATTTCAAGGCCTACCTTCAAACTCAGTGCCTCTTTGGCTTGGCATCATGGGAAAATCAAAAGAAATCAGCCAAGACCTCAGAAACTACCACAAGTCTGGTTCATCCTTGGGAGCAATTTCCAAATGCCTGAAGGAAGCACGTTCATCTGTACAAACAATAGTACACAAGTATAAACACCATGGGACCACGCAGCCGTCATACCGCTCAAGAAGGAGACGCGTTCTGTCTCCTAGAGATGAATGTACTTTGGTGCGAAAAGTGCAAATCAGTCCCAGAACAACAGCAAAGGACCTTGTGAAGATGCTGGAGGAAACAGGTACAAAGTATCTATAAAACAAGTCCTATATCGCCATAACCTGAAAGGCCGCTCAGAAAGGAAGAAGCTACTGCTCCAAAACCGCCATAAAAAAGCCAGACTACGGTTTGCAACTGCACATGGGGACAAAGATCGTACTTTTTGGAGAAATGTCCTCTGGTCTGATGAAACAAAAATAAAACTGTTTGGCCATAATGACCATCGTTTTGTTTGGAGTAAAAAGGGGGAAGCTTGCAAGCCGAAGAACACCATCCCAACCGTGAAGCACAGGGGTGGCAGCATCATGTTGTGGGGGTGTTTTGCTGCAGGAGGGACTGGTGCACTTCACAAAATAAATGGCATCATTGGGAGGGAAACTTATGTGGATACATCTCAAGACATCAGTCAGGAAGTTAAAACTTGGTCGCAAATGGGTCTTCCAAATGAACAATGACCCCAAGCATACTACTGAATGAATGTCAGAATTTGAAGGCACATTGGTAAAACTGTGAGATCTTGTTATGCAGCTAGCCTACCACCCGGCTGCACATAAACTCAGCAAAAAAAGAAACATCCTCTCACTGTCAACTGCGTTTATTTTCAGCAAACTTAACATGTGTAAATATGTGTATGACCATAACAAGATTCAACAACTGAGACATAAACTGAACAAGTTCCACAGACATGTGACTAACATAAATGGAATAATGTGTCCCTGAACACAAGAGGGGGTCAAATTCAAAAGTAACAGTCAGTATCTGGTGTGGCCACCAGCGGCATTAAGTACTGCAGTGCATCTCCTCCTCATGGACTGCACCAGATTTGCCAGTTTTTGCTGTGAGATGTTACCCCACTCTTCCAACAAGGTACCTGCAAGTTCCCGGACATTTCTAGGAAGGTTGGCCCTAGCCCTCACCCTCCGATCCAACAGGTCCCAGACGTGCTCAATGGGATTGAGATCTGGGCTCTTCGCTGGCCATGGCAGAACACTGACATTCCTGTCTTGCAGGAAATCACACACAGAACGAGCAGTATGGCTGGTGGCATTGTCATGCTGGAGGGTCATGTCAGGATGAGCCTGCAGGAAGGGTACCACATGAGGGAGGAGGATGGTGTCCTTGTAACGCACAGCGTTGAGATTGCCTGCAATGACAACAAACACAGTCCCATATTGCTGTGACACACCGTCCCAGACCATGACGGACCCTCCGCCTCCAAATTGATCCCACTCCAGAGTACAGGCCTCGGTGTAACGCTCATTCCTTCGATGATAAACGCAAATCCGACCATCACCCCTGGTGAGACAAAACTGCGACTCGTCAGAGAAGAGCACTTTTTGCCAGTCCTGTCTGGTCCAGCGACGGTGGGTTTGTGCCCATAGGCGACATTGTTGCCGGTGATGTCTGGTGAGGACCTGCCTTACAAGGCCTACAAGCCCTCACAAGCCCTTACAAGGCCTACAAGGCCTACAAGCCCTCAGTCCAGCCTCTCTCAGCCTATTGCGGACAGTCTGAGCACTGATGGAGGGATTGTGCATTCCTGGTGTAACTCGGGCAGTTGTTGTTGCCATCCTGTACCTGTACCGTAGGTGTGATGTTCAGATGTACTGATCCTGTGCAGGTGTTATTACACGTGGTCTGCCACTGCGAGGACGATCAGCTGTCCGTCCTGTCTCCCTGTAGCACTGTCTTAGGCGTCTCACAGTACGGACATTGCAATTTATTTCCCACATCTGCAGTCCTCATGCCTCCTTGCAGCATGCCTAAGGCACGTTCACGCAGATGAGCAGGAACCCTGGGCATCTTTCTTTTGGTGTTTTTCAGAGTCAGTAGAAATGCCTCTTTAGTGTCCTAAGTTTTCATAACTGTGACCTTAATTGCCTACCGTCTGTAAGCTGTTAGTGTCTTAACGACCGTTCCACAGGTGCATGTTCATTAATTCGTTATGGTTCATTGAACAAGTATGGGAAACAGTGTTTTAACTCTTTACAATGAAGATCTGTGAAGTTATTTGGATTTTTACGAATTATCTTTGAAAGACAGGGTTCTGAAAAAGGGACATTTCTTTTTTTGCTGAGTTTAGAAGAAATTTGAAATATGCTTCTTCGTTAGAACAGAGATAGGAAAGGGGAATTTTTGAGTGACACTTGATGTAGACAGTAAGAAAACAATAGGGGGAAATATATAGGAAAGTTAGAAATAGATTGAAAAGGAGGATACTAGAGATAATCTCATTCAATTCGGGTCAGAGGGACAAAGTCAGGAGGTAGTATCTTTTTGTGAGGTTTGATATGTATCAGTGGATTTTGCATATATCATTTCCCCTTCCCTTGTCTGTCAAAATTGCTGCTACAGGAGATAAGTGGAGAGAAATCAAAATGCCACTGCTGCTGCTCAGCTAGCGGACACACACACGCCCACTCACACGCCCACTCACACGCCCACACACACAGCTGCCGGACACACACACACACTCACACACACAGCTGCCGGACACACACACACTCACACACAACTGGTGGACACACACACTCTCACACGCCCACACACACAGCTGCCGGACACACACACACTCACACGCCCACACACACAACTGGTGGACACACACTCTCACACGACCACACACACAGCTGGTGGACACACACACACACTCAACATGCCCACACACACAACTGCCGGACAATCTCAGTAATTTCCAGTGGAAGAAAAATAAAAGAGCATGAAGAAACTCAGGGAGGAAAACAAAAATGGAGAGAGAGAGAGAGAGAAGAAAGCACACTTAATGCAACACTGTAAGTAGCAATAGAGAAATCAACAGAGAAAGTCAGTTAACCAAGACAAGGAGGCTTCCCTTTTCCCTTTCTCTTCATGGAAGGAATGGTCCAGTGTCTAGACTGCCACAGTAGGTGCAGATGATGTAGATGCCTTGCAGTGAAGGAGTGGGCATACTGCATTTGATGCTATCACTTAGAAGTGGTGTGTGTGCCTTGTGTGTGTGTGTGTGTACCTTGTTATATTGAGGACAGTGAAAGAGCTCTTTTATTAGCCTCTGTCTGCTCCTCCATGGAAATAATAACAGCAGCACATAGGCTGCGTCCCAAACGGCACTCTCTTCCCTATTTGGTGCTCTACCTTTGACAAGGACCGATAGGGTTCTGGTCAAAAGTAGGGCACTACATAGAGAATAGGGTGCCATTTGGAAAAGAAGCCGTAGTTCGGGCTTTATTAGAGAGCTGTGAAAAGCATGAAGGGAGACAATAGGGTGGCCTGTCACACCCTATTGTCACACCTGACTCGCAACTCACTATTACTAGCTTCAGATAGTGGTATTTTAATTCTATTTTTTAGCTAATTTGACTTTCTGTCTTTGAGAAGTACGGCTGACGCTTTGGTGACGCGGTCTCTGAGTTTCTCCCCTTAGCTCTACTCTGTCTGAATTCTGCAAAATTCACAAAGAGGCGTAATGGGTTCGCACTCAAAAAGGTGTTGCATAAAGCTTTCTTCATTATTCAATGTTTTTAATTATTTTCCAGCGCTCACACTGCAGTGTGTATGAGGAAACTGCAGCTCCTCCGAGACCACTCTTTCAAACGGAATCTTCTTTCCTTCCTCTTGCCACCATCATCACAAACCCCTCGTCTTCTATAATAGTTCTCCCATCTCCCCCCACACTGTGCACTGTACTCCCACACATTTCGCCTGCAGGAGATGTCTCCTCTCTAAGATGGAAGTTTCAAAGGAGTTCCTCTCTAATTTAGGAATACATTCTGATCAGTAGATAACAACATATTATGCCTGAGAATTGTTTGTATTGTATTTCTGATGGAGCTGAAATTCATTGGGCTATGTCCATGGCTCTGTCGCATTAAGGCTGTGTACCAAATGGCATCCTTTTCCCTTTATGGTGTACTACTTTTGACCAGGGCCCATAGGGAATAGGGTGACATTTGGGATGCAACCTGGGAGCTCAGTTTGAGAGCAAAGCCACATAACTTAGACGATGGGATGGGAGAGTGTGATGGGAGAACTTTTTGGAGTGTTTTCATTGGCTGTGATTTCCCCTGGTGAGCTTGTGTTGATATATTATTGATTTGTTGGATTATGACTTCTGGTTTGGTTTATGTAATGTCTCACAGTAAAAGGTAAGGAGGAAGGAAGGGAAACATCTGGACTGGTCCATTTAGGTAGCTTACTAGCCTTCCCTGTAGCTCAGTTGGTAGAGCATGGTGTTTGCAACACCAGGGTTGTGGGTTTGATTCCCACGGGGGGCCAGCACAGAAAAAAAAAATGTATGAAATGTATGCACTCACTACTGTAAGTTGCTCTGGATAAGAGTGTCTGCTAAATGACTAAAATGTAAAAATGTACTAGGGAACAGCTGAGCACATCAATTGCAGCTGCATACATTGCTTTTTTCTCTCCTTAATTACTCCCTGTTTAATGATCACTTACTGCATTGATCAATTATGTGTATGTCTAACCCAGAGGTAGTATCTGCTTAAATGATCATCAATCAATGACAAGATCCTCCTGTGTAGTTCTGGGCTGATTCCTCACCGTTCTCATGATCATTGCAACTCCATGAGGTGAGATCTTGCATGGAGCCCCAGGCCGAGGGAGATTGACAGTTCTTTTGTGTTGTCACTTTCTCACCAAGCTGCTTGGCGATGGTCTTGTAGCCCATTCCAGCCTTGTGTAGGTCTACAATCTTGTCCCTAACATCCTTGGAGAGCTCTTTGGTCTTGGCCATGGTGGAGAGTTTGGAATCTGATTGATAGATTGCTTCTGTGGACAGGTGTCTTTTATACAGGTAACAAACTAAGATTAGGAGCATTCTCTTTAGAGTGTGCTCCAAATCTCAGTTCGTTACCTGTATAAAAGACACCTAGGAGCCAGAGGGGGTCAAATACTTATTTCCCCCATTAAAATGCAAATCAATTTATAACATTTTTGACATGCGTTTTTCTGGATGTTTTGTTGTTGTTATTCTGTCTCTCACTGTTCAAATAAACCTACCATTAAAATGATAGACTGAACATTTCTTTGTCAGTGGGCAAACGTACAAAATCAGCAGGGGATCAAATACTTTTTTCCCTCACTGTATGGGTCAAGACTGTGCATGCGTCTCTCTATAATCCTAATACCATTAACTACTGTTCATTTATTCTGCTTGGATTAATCAGATATTTTACAGTCATTACATTGTAGAGACTGCATCACAGCCTGCACTCTATTTCCTATATAGTGCACTATAGGGACGCACACGGAGTCTCTCTCCACTAAATGAAGGCGCATCTCTACTACTCTGTCGACTGCCTGACGCATCCAGCTATTTCTCCCCTTAAGAAACGCAATGATAATAACGCAATAATTACTTGCCCCCCCATTTTACAAATCCTTCCCTTGTCTCTCTATCCGCATCAGTTATAAACTGGGGGTAAGTACTACCGTATGCAAAAGATTGTTTAAAGCCAAGTGACGTGGCACCACCCATCCATCACCCGTTATCCCTCCTGCCGCTCCTTATCTGCCTGTCAGCCTGGGCACTCTGGCCACTGGTGGAGACGTGGCGGCGGAGTGTGTGTGTGTGTCCACACTCTCTCTCTAGGCCAGGCAGTCAGCAGAGAGAGAGAGAGAGAGAGAGAGAGAGAGAGAGAGAGAGAGAGAGAGAGAGAGAGAGAGAGAGAGAAAATCATGGGGCCTGCGGATAATGAAAGTGAGCAGGCTGTAAAAGCGTTTGTACTTCATGCCACAGCAGAGTACTGCCAGCCATCCCAGCCCGCCCACAGACGGCACGGCTATCAAAGGGGCCCGTGTGCCCACCCAGTCAGCCCGGGAGATCCCAAATGACCCCTATAGCTCACTGCCCTCCTGGCCTGGCGTTGCCCATGGGGCTGACTACACCTGGGTAAACAAACAACGTAATGGGCTGACGTTATGCAAATTGTGCGAATAATGGCTGTCTTTCTGGTTTTATTGCTTCTTTTTATAATTGTTCTAGACTATTCAATGCCGATCATCCATTAGGCTATAGTATTGCATTTCTGCCTCCCCTCCTCCCTCTGCGTGATATAAACAGTCAGCTGTCAAATACAAAACAAGCCTTCAGCCAAGTAGTTAACTGGAATCTATACAGCAACGGTTTCCTTTTATCACTGTGTGGAGATAGAATGGCTGATCATGCAATCAAACTGTCACTGCAGGTTAGCCTGACTGGTGAGCCATTGAACTACAAAGAATGAACACGTAGAGCATCTCTTGTGATGTTTCTCACATCATACATGCAAGTACTGTGACAAATAAATATATGCTCAGATGTAGTGCACACACACGCACGCACTCACGCACACACACAAACACACACACATACTTTGGTTGCTTTAGGCAACACTGATGTCCAGAGACAGAATCAGTCTCCTCTGTTCAGCCCTGCCTGTCACTAGACTGCAGAGAGGGAGGGGGGGGGGATATACTGTGCTGCTGAGTCATTGCTAGGGGCTAGGGTTGCAAAAACAACCAAAGGACCTTATATAACACAAATCACACACACACACTTTAGGACAGGCAGTAGATAAGGGACCATAGAGAGTACAGAATCAATATGGACATGGATCAACCCTTTTTCTCCCCAATTCTGTGAAATCTAATTGGTAGTTACAGTCTTGTCCCATCGCTGCAACTCCCGTACGGACTCGGGAGAGGCGAAGGTCGAGAGCCATTCGTCCTCCGAATCACGACTCCGCCAAGCTGCACTGCTTCTTGACACAATGCTCGCTTCACCCGGAAACGACCCACACCAATATGTCGGAGGAAACACCATACAGCTTGACCGAAGTCAGCATGCATGCGCCCGGCTGTCACAAGTAGTCGCTAGAGCGCGATGGGACAAGGAAATCCCAGCCGGCCAAACCCTCCCCTAACCCAGACGACGCTGGGCCAATTGTGCGCCGGCTCATGGATCTCCCGGTTGCAGCCGGCTGCGACACAGTCCAGGATCGAACCCAGATCTGAATTGACGCCTCTAGCACTGTGATGCAGTGTCTTAGACCGCTGTGCCATTCGGGAGGCCCATCAACACCTCTTTAATTTGGAGATGTTTCAACACCTGTTTAGTATGGAGATGGTTCAACACCTGTTTAGTATGGAGATGGATTAACACCTGTTTAATATGGAGATGGTTTAACACCTATTTAGTATGGAGATGGTTCAATACCTGTTTAGTATGGAGATGGATTAACACCTGTTTAATATGGAGATGGTTTTAACACCTGTTTAATATGGAGATGGTTCAACACCTGTTTAGTATGGAGATGGTTCAACACCTGTTTAATATGGAGATGGTTTAACACCTATTTAGTATGGAGATGGTTCAACACCTGTTTAGTATGGAGATGGATTAACACCTGTTTAGTATGGAGATGGTTCAACAACTGTTTAGTATGGAGATGGTTCAACACCTGTTTAGTATGGAGATGGTTCAACACCTGTTTAGTATGGAGATGGTTTAACACCTGTTTAGTATGGAGATGGTTCAACACCTGTTTAGTATGGAGATGGATTAACACCTGTTTAATATGGAGATGGTTTTAACACCTGTTTAATATGGAGATGGTTCAACACCTGTTTAGTATGGAGATGGATTAACACCTGTTTAGTGTGGAGATGGTGCAACACCTGTTTAGTATGGAGATGGATTAACACCTGTTTAGTATGGAGATGGTTCAACACCTGTTTAGTATGGAGATGGTTTAATACCTGTTTAGTATGGAGATGGTGCAACACCTGTTTAGTATGGAGATGGCTTAACACCTGTTTAGTATGGAGATGGTTTAATACCTGTTTAGTATGGAGATGGATTAACACCTGTTTAGTATGGAGATGGTTCAACACCTGTTTAGTATGGAGATGGATTAACACCTGTTTAATATGGAGATGGTTTTAACACCTGTTTAATATGGAGATGGTTCAACACCTGTTTAGTGTGGAGATGGATTAACACCTGTTTAGTGTGGAGATGGTGCAACACCTGTTTAGTATGGAGATGGATTAACACCTGTTTAGTATGGAGATGGTTCAACACCTGTTTAGTATGGAGATGGTTTAATACCTGTTTAGTATGGAGATGGTGCAACACCTGTTTAGTATGGAGATGGTTTAACACCTGTTTAGTATGGAGATGGTTTAATACCTGTTTAGTATGGAGATGGTTTAACACCTGTTTAGTATGGAGATGGATTCACACCTGTTTGATATATAGATGGTGCAACACCTGTTTATTATGGAGATGGTTCAACACATGTTTAGTATGGAGATGGTTCAACACCTGTTTAGCATGGCGATGGTTCAACACCTGTTTAATATGGAGATGGTTTTAACACCTGTTTAATATGGAGATGGATTAACACCTGTTTAGCATGGCGATGGTTCAACACCTGTTTAGCATGGCGATGGTTCAACACCTGTTTAATATGGAGATGGTTCAACACATGTTTAATATGGAGATGGATTAACACCTGTTTAGCATGGCGATGGTTCAACACCTGTTTAATATGGAGATGGTTCAACACCTGTTTGATATATAGATGGTGCAACACCTGTTTGATATATAGATGGTGCAACACCTGTTATAGATGGTGCAACACCTGTTTGATATATAGATGGTGGAACACCTGTTTAGTATGGAGATGGTTTAACACCTGTTTAGTATGGCGATGGTTCAACACCTGTTTAATATGGAGATGGTGCAACACCTGTTTGATATATAGATGGTGCAACACCTGTTTGATATATAGATGGTTCAACACCTGTTTAATATGGAGATGGTTCAACACCTGTTTAGTATGGCGATGGTTCAACACCTGTTTAATATGGAGATGGTGCAACACCTGTTTAATATGGAGATGGTGCAACACCTGTTTGATATATAGATGGTTCAACACCTGTATAATATGGAGATGGAATTAACATCTGTTTAGTATGGAGATGGATTAACACCTGTTTTGTATGGAGATGGTTCAACACCTGTTTAGTATGGAGATGGATTAACACCTGTTTAGTATGGAGATGGATTAACACCTGTTTAGTATGGAGATAGTTCACACCTGTTTGATATATAGATGGTGCAACACCTGTTTATTATGGAGATGGTTCAACACATGTTTAGTATGGACACTTTAAGATGAGGGCACTGGGATGTAACAGTAATAGTATCATCAGCAGCAATAGAGCCTCATCTACCCTAGCATACTGTACTCTGTAGCATCCTCCCCTAGCATATTGAAATCCTAATCTGAACGGTCACCTCACAGATAATGTCATTGAGGCTGAATACAGACTATAATGGCCTTCTACTGTTCAGATTGGTGTGGGCAAACCGACTCAGTTCAATCAGTATTGACTGAGAGAGGCAGAGTCGGGAATGAAAATATGAAACCTTCAGAAGAAATGTGAAGGCCAAAATAAAAGACTCCTCTTCTTCTACCATGAATAATGAATGAGGCAGCTTTTCTTTCTATCCTCCTCTCCAACCTCTGATCTCAGACATCCCTCCTTTCCTCTTTCCTCTTTTCTCATCATCCCTCCCTCCTTCCTCCACTTCCTTCCTCCACAACACAAGGCAATCATTTCTTCTAGATGTCGTTGGTAGAGAGACAACCTGCTGCTGTTTCCCCTTTCAACACCTTAGCTCCAATCGGAACTTTGCCCTCCCACCATCACCACTACCGCCTATACCCCACCCCCAGTCACATTCCTTCATTCATCCGTCTTTCGCCACCATGTCTTTGTTAGCCTGATATGAACAGAAACAGGCCAGGAAAACCCAAACCGTTCCACACACACAGGTTGTGTCAGTTCTCACTGACTGGAAAAAGACAAGTGAGGACAGACATAAGTCGTCACCCCCAAAACAGTGTCTTTACACTCTTATTAATGAACATAATCAATAAGGATGTTGTGAAAGAAAAGAAAATCTGCTGATAATATGTGTGTCGGGTTAATCAATATTAAATACAAGAGTAAGGTACGTTTCAGAATTCTTTTGAATATTTATCTTCTCTGGGGTCTAACGCAAAAATAAAACTGCAAAACAGCATAATTCATAGGATGCTGAGTTTGAGGGAAAACAAGCGCTAAACAAAATAAGCTTTTCCATATCAAATATAAGAGATTAAGTCTAAGGGGATATGATTGCCTCAGTATGTCAGTGGAAAATGTTGGAAACATCGGAGTACTGTAAGCTCCCCTTTCCCATAGTGCAGTAATAACTGACTGTAGAAACAACAACAACAAAGTGAGTGTGTGTGTGTGTGTGTGTGTGTAAGTGAGTGAATGAGTGTGTGTGTGTGTTTATGTGTAAGTGAGTGAATGAGTGTGTGTGTGTGTGTTTATGTGTAAGTGAGTGAATGAGTGTGTGTGTGTGTTTATGTGTAAGTGAGTGAGTGTGTAGGTCCAGTTTCAGGTGGTGCTTCAGCTACTTCTGCTCATCATTTGTCCTTTTCCCATTCACACCTCTTGCCATCTATCCCCTGAACAGCAGGTATTTCTGCAACCCCCCTCCAGCCCAATATATCTCTTCCAAGATGGCGCAGCAGTGGGGATGTCTGTTTTGATTGTCTTGTCTCGTCCCTTGTATATATTGTTTTTCTTCGTATATATTTTAATTATTTTTTATCTCTTTTTCCATCTACGGACTGAACATACTCTCCTGCAACCCGCCTCACCCAATGTGGTATGGATCTGCTATTTTTACACTTTTGAACCGGAACCCCCTTCTGAAGCTAGCCAGCTAACTAGCTACTAGCTAGTAGTTAGCCTGGAGCTAGCCTCAAGCTAGGCCCTTCTCCCGGCTAGCCCCGCCAATCCATCACGACTGGTCTGCCGACGTACAGTGGGGGAAAAAGGTATTTGATCCCTTGCTGATTTTGTACGTTTGCCCACTGACAAAGAAAGGATCAGTCTATAATTTTAATGGTAGGTTTATTTGAACAGTGAGAGACAGAATAACAACAAATATATCCAGAAAAACGCATGTCAGAAATGTTATAAATTGATTTGCATTTTAATGAGGGAAATAAGTATTTTCCAAAGGGGGCGGAGTTGCAATCTACTGCAGAGATAGCATCCAGAGTTCTGTCATGCTATCCAGTCTGTGCCCAAACAATTCGAGCTTCTACTTTTTAAAATCCACTTTTCCAGAAACAAGTCTCTCACCGTTGCCGCTTGTTATAGACCCCCATCTGCCCCCAGCTGTGCCCTGGACACCATGTGTGAATTGATGGCCCCCCATCTATCTTCAGAGTTCATACTGTTAGGTGACCTTAACTGGGACATGCTTAACACCCTGGCCGTCCTACAATCTAAGCTAGATGCCCTCAATCTCACACAAATCATCAAGGAACCTACGAGGTACAACCCGAAACCTGTAACCATGGGCACCCTCTTAGATATCATCCTGACCAACCTGCCCTATAAATACACCTCTGCTGTCTTCAACCAGGATCTCAGCGATCACTGCCTCATTGCCTGCGGGCGTAAGGGGTCAGCGGTCAAACGACCACCCCTCATAACTATCAAACGCTCCCTAAAACACTTCAGCGAGCAGGCCTTTCTAATCAAACTGGCCTGGGTATCCTAGAAGGATATTGACTTCATCCCGTCAGTAGAGGATGCCTGGATGCTCTTCAAAAGTGCTTTCCTCTCCATCTTAATTTAGCATGCCCCATTCAAAAAATGTAGAACCAGGAACAGATATAGCCCTTGGTTCACCCCAGACTTGACTGCCCTTGACCAGCACAAAAACATCCTGTGGCGTTCTGCATTAGGATCGAATAGCCCCCGCGATATGCAACTTTTCAGGAAAGTCAGGAACCAATATCCTCAGTCAGTTAGGAAAGCCAAGGCTAGCTTTTTAAAACATTAATTTGCTTCCTGTAGCACTAATTCCAAAAAGTTTTGGGACACTGTAAATTACATGGAGAATAAGAACACCTCCTCCCAGCTGCCCACTGCACTGAGGATAGGAAACACTGTCACCACCAATAAATCTACGATAATCAATCATTTGCATTTTTCCACGGCTGGCCATGCTTTCCACCTGGCTAACCATACCCTGGCCAACATCTCATATCCAGGCAGCTGATGTTCTGAAAGAACTGCAAAATCTGGATCCCTACAAATCAGCTGGGCTAGACAATCTGGACCCTCTCTTTCTAAAAGGATCACGCAAAATAGTTGCAACCCCTATTACTAGCCAGTTCAACCTCTCTTTCGTATCATCTGAGATCCCCAAAGATTGGAAAGCTGCCACGGTCATACCCCTCTTCAAAGGGGGAGAAACTCGAGAACCTAACTGTTATAGACCTATATCCATCCTGCCCTGCCTTTCTAAAATCTTTGAAAGCCAAGTTAATAAACAGATCCCTGACCATTTTGAATCCCACCGTACCTTCTCCACTATGCAATCTGGTTTCCGAGCTGGCCATGGGTGCACCTCAGTCACGCTCAAGGTCCTAAACGATATCATAACCGCCATCAATAAAAGACAGTACTGTGCAGCCGTCTTCATCGACCTGGCCAAGGCTTTCGACTCTGTCAATCACCGCATTCTTATCGGCAGACTCAATAGCCTTGGCTTCTCAAATGACTGCCTCGCCTGGTTCACCAACTACTTCTCAGATAGAGTTCAGTGTGTCAAATCGAAGGGCCTGTTGTCCGGACCTCTGGCAGTCTCTATGGGGGTAGCACAGGGTTCAATTCTCGGGCCGACTCTCTTCTATGTATATATCAATGATGGCGCTCTAGCTGCTGGTGATTCTCTGATCCACCTCTACGCAGACGACACCATTCTGTATACATCTGGCCCTTCTTCGGACACAGTGTTAACAATCCTCCAAACGAGCTTCAACGCCATGCAACTCTCCTTCCATGGCCTCCAACTGCTTTTAAATGCTAGTAAAACTAAGTGCATGCTCTTCAACCGATTGCTGCCCGCACCCTCCCGCCCGACTAGCATCACTACTCTGGACGGTTCTGACCTAGAATATGTGGAATACTACAAATACCTAGGTGTCTGGTTAGACTGTAAACTCTCCTTCCAGACTCACATTAAGCATCTCCAATCCAAAATTAAATCAAGAATCGGCTTCTTATTTCGCAACAAAGCCTCCTTCACTCATGCTGCCAAACATACCCTCGTAAAACTGACTATCTTACCGATCCTTGACTTCGGCGATGTCATTTACAAAATAACCTCCAACACTCTACTCAGCAAACTGGATGTAGTCTATCACAGTGCCGTCCGTTTTATCACCAAAGCCCCATATACTACCAATCACTGCGACCTGTATGCTCTCGTTGGCTGGCCCTCACGATACATCCGTCGCCAAACCCACTGGCTCCAGGTCATCTATAAGTCTTTGCTAGGTAAAGCCCCGCCTTATCTCAGCTCACTGGTCACCAAAGCAACACCCACCCGTAGCACGCACTCCAGCAGGTACATTACACTGGTCATCCCCAAAGCCAACACTTCGTTTGGCCGCCTTTCCTTACAGTTCTCTGCTGCCAATGACTGGAACGAATTGCAAAAATCTCTGAAGCTGGAGTCTTATATTTCCCTCTCTAACTTTAAGCATCAGCTGTCAGAGCAGCTGACTGATCACTGTACCTGTACACAGCCAATAAATTTTACACCCAACTACCTCATCCCCATATTATTACTTACCCTCTTGCTCTTTTGCACCCCAGTATCTCTACTTGCACATCAACATCTGCACATCTATCAATCCAGTATTAATGCTAAATTATAATTATTTTCACCTCTAGGGCCTATTTATTGCCTACCTCCCTACTCTTCTAGATTTGCACACACTGTACATAGATTTTTCAATTTTTATTTTATTTTGTGTTATTGACTGTACGTTTGTTTATGTGTAACTCTGCATTGTTGTTTTCGTCGCACTGCTTTGCTTTATCTTGGCCAGGTCGCAGTTGTAAATGAGAACTTGTTCTCAACTGGCCTACCTGGTTAAATAAAGGTGAAATAAAACATTTAAAAATAGGGGTGCTACAACCCCCTCCACCCCACTAGGGGTGCTGCAACCCTCTACAGCCAACACTAGGACTCACCAAGATCCTTAGAGCCTTGACTTTCGCTGGCCATCTCTCCCATCCTCACCAGTGCCTCGAAGTAGCCCTTTGCAGCAAATGTGACACCTGGAAACATGGAAGCATTGGGCGTCAGATCAGGGGCGGAGTGGAAATATTGGACATTAATGTCGTCATCACCCCAGCGTCCCTCCCCTATAGCTATAGCCCCAGTCAGTTAGGGAAAGGGCTAAAAACAACTATAGGCTATAATGGGAAAGAGCTAATGCTACTACATGCTACAATGGAAAGGGATAATGCTGCTACAGGCGACAATGGAAAGGACTAATGCTACTACAGGCGGCAATGGAAAGGACTAATGCTACTACAGGCTACAAAGGAAAGGACTAATGCTACTACAGGCGGCAATGGAAAGGACTAATGCTACTACAGGCTACAAAGGAAAGGACTAATGCTACTACAGGCGACAATGGAAAGGACTAATGCTACTACAGGCGACAATGGAAAGGGCTAACGTTACTACAGGCTTCAATGGAAAGGACTAATGCTATTACAGGCTACAATGGAAAGGACTAATGCTACTACAGGCGACAATGGAATGGGATAATGCTACTACAGGCGACAATGTAAAGGGCTAATGCGACAATAAAAATGGTGGCTTAAGAGTAAAAGGAAAGGACAGCACTGAAGAAGAGAGACAGCTATAGGAACTATTTCTGGATAGAGCAGATGCTGGATGGAAAGTGGAACTACAGGAAATACAGACTAGAGAAAGTTAGGAAAGACCAGGGAAGGCAAGATATACCAGTCTTAACAACTGCAAAACTTTTAAAACATAATATGACAACCTGCCTAACTTCCAAGGTGATTCATAGGCTACTGCAATGCAAATGAAGTGTGCTCCTTTACTCATTACTCATTGTTACTCATGCAGAGTGACAGAGACACTAACTGAAACATCTACCAGTGACTCAGGTCTCAGTCCAGGAACAGGGACAAGGAACACAGAGCAGGCACAGAGTGGCTGTCATAATGAGGGGACAGGATGTCCAGTTAGATGGATACATATGTATGCGACTAGCAGACTCCCCTCAGAGTGTATTAACTTTGACTGATATGGCCTCCCAAGTGGCGCAGTGGTCTAAGGCACTGCATCGGAGTGCTAGAGGCGTCACTACAGATCCGGGTTCGATCCGCAGTGCTAGAGGTGTCACTACAGATCCGGGTTCGATCCTGGGCTGTGTCGCAGCCGGCCGTGACCGGGAGACCCATGAGGCGGTGCACAATTGGCCCAGCGTCGTCCGTGTTAGTGGAGGGTTTGGCTGGCTGGGATGTCCTTGTCCTATCGCGCTCTAGCAATTCCTTGTGGTGGGCCGGGCACATGCATGCTGACTTTGGTCGCTAGCTGTACGGTGTTTCCTCCGACACATTGGTGCGGGTGGCTTCTGGGTGAAGCGAGCAGTGTGTCAAGAAGCAGTGCGGCTTGGCAGGGTTGTGTTTCGGAGGACACATGGCTCACGACCTTCACCTCCCCCGAGGCTGTACGGGAGTTGCAGCGATGGGACAAAACTGTAACTTCCAACTGGGGAGAAAAAGGGGTATATAAAAATAAAAAAATAAGTAAAATAAAAAAATCGAAGGAAAAAATAAAAAATCGAACATTTGACTGATACATATTGATGTGGAGTGTCAGGACTTTATTGAACGATGTGGCCTGGCCATGTATGCGGTCTAAACATAATTGTTACCACATAGTTAATTCAATGTTAATACTAGGTAAGTGCCATCTTAAATCGGACTGTGAAATAAAGTGTTACCCAAATACATCCTGAATCTAAATGGGAAGCAATTCAAATCTGTTCGTCTAGTTGAGTTTTCTACAGTAATGCAATCATATGGGAATACCCCCAGAAATGCAGACAACAAGCTGATGCTACATTATTATATTCCTTTTCCCTTCAAACACTAAGATTGAGACCGCCTCAGCTCATTTCGGTCTCCATTTATACCTCTATTCCTGACCACCGTTTCACAAGCCTCCGTCTGCACTCATTTCCTTCCATAATCTTTCCTTTATTAATTATTCTTTCCATACTCTTCATTTCTCAGAACCGTTATCCTGAGGTCACTGAACTGATAATAACCCACACGAACACCCCAGACTCCAGAGCCTAAAGCCGACTGCCTTCTACACTGTAGCTGGGTTCACTCGGAGACTGACACTAACAGGAAGAGAGACCGTTTCTCTCAGCTCTTCCTGAGCCCAACTTTGGTTAACGCTGGTTGGGATAGAAGAATGAGGGTGAGGGTCCAGAAGTGGGATTGTGCGGTTCGGTAACACCTTGTGTGGATGGGCTAATTTAGCAATGTCCACAGAAATCCCAGCCAACGACGAGCGGTGGAGTGTGGCAGGCCAGGTAAGGCTGGATTAACTGGGACGAGATCTGAGAGCTTTGCTAGCTGGGGGATTGTGTGTGTGTGTGTATGTGTGTCTTCAGTAAAGAGGATTAAACCTTTGATATGAAGCAGACAGCTGATAGTATACAGACTGGAGGTGAGACACGCCATCCATTCCTCCCACCTATTCCAGAGTAAATTAAACACACACTCTAGGAGGAGTAAAACCGGTATAAACCAGATCAGCTGCAGCTTGATGTGTTGAGTATTTCATCCATCTTCAACTCGCTCTTTTCCAAATCCACCATCCAACCCCCTTCTCCCTCACAATCCTTCCCTCCCTCTACTCCTTTATCAAATCCCTTCAGCCTTCACACTCAGCATCTTTTTTTTGTTCTCTCCTCCTTCTCTCCAACACAGCTTGTCGCTGTTGAGACATCTCTCTCCGCCCCACCTTCAACATGATGCCCAGTTTGGATGTGTGTTGTGTGAAATTGCCCCACGTTCTATCGCCGGTCCCAAAGCTCAATGATAAACAGAATACTTGACTAAATACCAGTCAAAGCATTGCATCCTATTCAAGCACTACACCCACTGCACACTATCCTATCCTCCAAAACCAAACACTCCGCAAACTGATCAAACAGCATCTCCTCTGAGGATAACTGACAGCAGGCAGCTCTCTCCCTGGACCATTATGTCAGTCAACAAAGCTCCAGGGATCTCCTGTTCAGCACCACCTCTCCTTTCTCTATATCCTAAGAGCAAAGGCAGAACTGGCATTTTTACAAATTCAGCTAGCAGATGGATGCCCACCAGGCGCCCTGTGGTGCGTTGAATGCTGACTGTGCCCTGTGCCTCTGCAATGGCAGCCCGAGCCCAAACCCCAGTCCTTGTGCCTGCCTGGCTGTCTGGCATTGATGAAGTGCAAGTCCCCACCTGGGACCTGTTTGGCTAATTTTAGTCTTATCTATCAGACTACACTGAGTCCTCCTTTATTGGTCCTCAGGGCTTCCACAGTCTTTCCTGGTTTTCGTGCACCTCTCGCTCTACCGTTTTCCCTCTCTCTCTCTCTCTCTTTCTCTCTCAATCCCTGCCCTCTCCCTCTCTCCCTCTCTCTCTCAATCCCTGCCCTCTACCTTTCTCCCTCTCTCTCTCAATCCCTGCCCTCCCCTCTCCCTCTCTCTCTCTCTCAATCCCTGCCCCTCTGTCAGTCTCTCTCTCTCTCTCTCTCTCTCAATCCCTGCCTCTCTCTCTCTCTAAATCCCTGCCCTCCCCTCTCTCTCTCTCTCTCTCAATCCCTGCCCCCCTCTCTCTCTCTCTGTCAATCCCTGCCCCCCCCCCTCTCTCTCTCTCTCAATCCCTGTGCCTCTCTCTCTCTCTCTCTCTCTCTCTCAATCCCTGTGCCTCTCTCAATCCCTGTGCCTCTCTCTCTCAATCCCTGTGCCTCTCTCTCTCTCAATCCCTGTGCCTCTCTCTCTCTCAATCCCTGTGCCTCTCTCTCTCAATCCATGTGCCTCTCTCTCTCTCTCTCTCTCTCTCTCTCTCTCTCATGAATAGTACAGGCTTACTGATGAATAGATGCAACAAGACTCTGTATCTCCAATGTATTCTTCTCTCTTTCTCTCCTCCTCTCCTTCCTCTGGCTGACCTGGATACTAGTTCTGTCCTGGATACCAGTTTTATTCTCTCAGCGCCGCTTGCCCTAGTTCCTATTGGACTATGCTCCACCCCCCCCCCCTTACACACAAACACCTGGAATACACACCCACACGTACACACACACACGCAAGCACGCACACGCACGCACCACATCATATCCCGACTTGTGAACAACCAAACAAATACAATAAAAATGACTTGACTTGAAGATATGCAGGGATGGAGGGATGCTAGTGAAGCGGAAAAGAGGAGAAGAGAGGAGAGGGCATTCTAACGTGACATTACAGGAGGAGGGCATCCTGAGCCTCCCAACAAAGAACAGAAAACATCAAGCAAACATCAACATTTAGGGGAGACTACACCTACTGACGGCTAGCTGGGAGTTAATTTGGTGTTTTAATCAATGTAGGGTGGGGACACAGTGAAGTCGTTCTCTGTTAGGGGACTTTGCGTTCTCTTTTCCAAATGGTAGACTATCAAATCAGTCCATATAGTTGAAAGCCTGTCGGGGCATCCAGCAGTATCTTTCATAGCTAAGTCCAAGAAGAGCTCAGGTAGATGAGGACACTGACTATAGGCTACACACAGTTGCCAACGTGAGAAATATATCCCCAGCATCTGAGATTATTTCTAGTTCAGATAAATCAGTGCCAGGCGATATGGGCCTTTGCCTGTGCTCTGGACAGGAGGAGAGGAAGGGGGGGATGAGAAGGGGATGAGATAAAGGAAAAGAAGAAGAGAAGGATGTACTCACTGGATAGGGCCTTCTCGTAGCTCTTCCCCATGGCCACGAAGTTCCGCAAGCACGGGTTGAACTGCTCCATGATGGACTGAGAAGAGAAAGAACATGTTTTTTAGTCGACACGAGCAGCGATAAGCCTAGCAGAAGCAGTGCTCTACCCTACTCTGTTGTCTGCGCGCTCACACACTCTCTCTCACACACTCACCACACACACACACACGTGCGCTCACACACTGCAAGCAAGCCAACCAGGAGCACAGCCAACCAGGAGAAAGAGTGTAAATCGCAATCATCTACACTCATTCAGAAATCAGAGAGAAGGAGCGAGGGAGCGAAAGGGAGAAGGAAAGAAAGAGGTGGAGGTAGAGGGTGTCTTTGCACCTCACCTCTCCCAAAAATAAAACCCGGCTGTGGGTGTTGATGCCCGGGAAGCCTTGCTCAGCCTGGCTCCCCTTCTCTCTTCCTCTCCCTCTCTCTCTCTCTTCCTCTCCCTCTCTCTCAACTGTGTCATGTCATTTGTGCTAATTACTTTTTTGTGGAGCAGGGGCATATGAGGGTAGGAGGGATAAGAAAGGAGGAGGGAGATGAGGAGGAGGGAGGAATAATTGGGTGACCAGAAAAAAGAGAGAAGGAGGAGGAGAGTACAGGAGAGAGAGTGAGCGAGAGAGAACTTGAGCATGGTGCTGCTGGCCACAGCAGGGGTTTGGAACACTGTATGATGAATATGTGAAACACAGATCGATGTGGGTAAAAAGTAGTCTGGGTACCAGTCTGTTTAGCTACTATTCCACTCCTTGCCACTCCTGTCATGTTAAACATCTTTGGCATATGACACAAAGTACAAAGAGTGGAATGTTGGCAAAACAGACTCGTACCCAGGCTAGGTATAGTATATATCTTGTTTGTTCAAGGAGATCCCCACATGAAAATACTATAAATATACAATGGTCTAAGTACTATAGTATTCACTGCAGTGTTTACTATAGTATTTACAGTGAACTATAGAATAAATAATGTACTAAAATAAACTGTAGTATATAAACTATTTTTTTTTATTTCACCTTTATTTAACCAGGTAGGCTAGTTGAGAATAAGTTCTCATTTACATCTGCCACCTGGCCAAGATAAAACAAAGCAGTGTGACAAAAACAACAACACAGAGTTGTACAGTGTGTGCAAATCTAGAAGAGTAGGGAGGTAGGCAATAAATAGGCCATAGAGGTGAAAATAATTACAATATAGCATTAACACTGGAGTGATAGATGTGCAGATGATGATGTGCAAGTAGAGATACTGGGGGGCAAAAGAGCAAGAGAGTAAGTAATAATATGGGGATGAGGTAGTTGGGTGTAAAATTTACAGATTGGCTGTGTACAGGTACAGTGATCGGTCAGCTGCTCTGACAGCTGATGCTTAAAGTTAGAGACGGAGATATAAGACTCCAGCATCGTTCCAGTCATTGGCAGCAGAGAACTGTAAGGAAAGGCGGCCAAAGGAAGTGTTGGCTTTGGGGCTGACCAGTGAAGTATACCTGCTGGAGCGCGTGCTACAGTTGGGTGTTGCTGTTGCTATGGTGACGAGTGAGCTGAGATAAGGTGGGGCTTTACCTAGCAAAGACTTATAGATGACCTTGAGCCAGTGGGTTTGGCGACGGATATGTAGTGAGGGCCAGCCAATGAGATTATACAGGTAGCAGTGGTGGGTAGTATATGGGGCTTTGGTGATAAAACGAACGGCACTGTGATAGACTACATCCAGTTTGCTGAGTAGAGTGTTGGGGCTATTTTGTAAATGGCATCGCCGAAGTCAAGGATGGGTAGGATAGTCAGTTTTACGAGGGTATGTTTGGCGGCATGAGCAAAGGAAGCTTTGTTGCGAAATAGGAAGCCGATCCTAGATTTCATTTTGGACTGGAGATGCTTAATGTGCGTCTGGAAGGAGAGTTTACTAAGCAGACACCTAGGTATTTTTAGTTGTCCACATATTCTAGGTCAGAACCGTCCAGAGTAGTAATGCTAGTCGGGCGGGAGGGTGCGGGCAGCAATCGGTTGAAGAGCATGTACTTAATTTTACTAGCATTTAAAAGCAGTTGGAGGCCACGGAAAGAGTGTTGTATGGCGTTGAAGCTCGTTTGGAGGATTGTTAGCACAGTGTCCAAAGAAGGGCCAGATGTATACAGAATGGTGTTGTCTGCGTAGAGGTGGATCAGAGAATCACCAGCAGCAGGAGTGCCATCATTGATGTATACAGAGAAAAGAGTTGGCCCGAGAATTGAACCCTGTGGCACCCCCATAGAGACTGCCAGAAGTCTGGACAACAGGCCCTTCGATTTGACACACTGAACTCTATCTGAGAAGTAGTTGGTGAACCAGGCGAGGCAGTCATTTGAGAAGCCAAGGCTATTGAGTCTGCCGATAAGAATGCGGTGATTGACAGAGTCGAAAGCCTTGGCCAGGTCGATGAAGACGGCTGCACAGTACTGTCTTTTATTGATGGCGGTTATGATATCGTTTAGGACCTTGAGCGTGACTGAGGTGCACCAATGACCAGCTTCTCCATAGTGGAGAAGGTACGGTGGGATTCAAAATGGTCAGGGATCTGTTTATTAACTTGGCTTTCAAAGATTTTAGAAAGGCAGGGCAGGATGGATATAGGTCTATAACAGTGGGTTTAGACTGTCTCCCCCTTTGAAGAGGGGGATGACCGCGGCAGCTTTCCAATCTTTGGGGATCTCAGATGTTACGAATGAGAGGTTGAATAGGCTAGTAATAGGGGTTGCAATATTTTCGGCTGATCATTTTAGAAAGAGAGGGTCCAGATTGTCTAGCCAGCTGATTTATTGGGATACAGATTTTGCAGCTCTTTCAGAACATCAGCTATCTGAATTTGGGTGAAGGAGAAAGTGTTTTAGGGAGCATTTGACAGTGATGAGGGGTGGTCGTATGACCGCGGACCCATTACGCACGCAGGCAATGAGGCAGTGATCGCTGAGATCCTGGTTGAAGACAGCAGAGGTGTATTTAGAGAGCAAGTTGGTCATGATGATATCTAAGAGGGTGTTCATGGTTACGGATTTAGGGTTGTACCTGGTAGGTTCCTTGATAATTTGTGTGAAATTGAGGGCATCTAGCTTAGATTAAAATAGTAATTACTATAGTGTTTTTGCAGACTTTACTATACTATAGTATTTACTGTAGTATTGTTGCAGACTGTACTTCACTGTAGTATTTACCGTAGTGTTTTTTTTCCGGACTGTAGTATTTACTGTAGAGTGTTTTTTCCAGACTGTAGTACAATGTAGTGTTTACTGTAGTACTTACAGTGGTGTAAAGTACTTAAGTAAAAATTAAGTAAAAACAATTGTTTACAGACAGATTATTTCACTTATAATTCACTGTATCACAAATCCAGTGGGTCAGAAGTTAATATACACTAAGTTGACTGTGCCTTTAAACAGCTTGGAAAATTCCAGAAAATTATGTCATGGCTTTAGAATCTTCTGATAGGCTAATTGACATCATTTGAGTCAGTTGGAGGTGTACCTGTGGATGTATTTCAAGGCCTACCTTCAAACTCAGTGCCTCTTTGCTTGACATCATGGGAAAATCAAAAGAAATCAGCCAAGACCTCAGAAAAATAATGTAGACCTCCACAAGCCTGGTTTGTCCTTGGGAGCAATTTCCAAACGCCTGAAGGTACCACATTCATCTGTACAAGCAATAGTACGCAAGTATAAACACCATGGGATCACACAGCCATCATACCGTCTCCTAGAGATAAATGTACTTTGGTGAGAAAAGAGAAAATCAATCCCAGAACAACAGCAAAGGACCTTGTGAAGATGCTGGAGGAAACAGATACAAACGTATCTATATCCACAGTAAAACGAGTCCTAAATCGACATAACCTGAAAGGCCACTCAGCAAGGAAGAAGCCACTGCTCCAACACCGCCATAAAACAGCCAGACTACGGTATGCAACTGCACATGGGGACAAAGATCATACTTTTTGGAGAAATGTCCTCTGGTCTGATGAAACAAAAATAGAATTGCTTGGCCATAATGACCATCGTTATGTTTGGAGGAAAAAGGGGAGGCTTGCAAGCCGAAGAACACCATCCCAACCATGAAGCACAGGGGTGGCAGCATCATGTTGTGGGGGTGTTTTGCTGCAGGAGGGACTGGTGCACTTCACAAAATAGATAGCATCATGAGGGAGGAAATTATGTGGATATATTGAAGCATCACCTCAAAACATCAGTCAGGAAGTTAAAGCTTGGTCGCAAATGCATCTTCCAAATGTACAATGACCCCAAGCATACTTCCAAAGTTGTCGCAAAATGGCTTAAGGACAACAAAGTCAAGGTATTGGAGTGGCTATCACAAATCCCTGACCTCAATCCTATAGAAAATTTGTGGGCAGAACTGAAAAAGTGTGTGCGAGCAAGGAGGCCTGCAAACCTGACTCAGTTACACCAGCTCTGTCAGGAGGAATGGGCCAAAATTCACCCAATTTATTGTGGGAAGCTTGATGAAGGCTACCCGAAACATTCGACCCAAGTTAAACAACCTAAAGGCAATGCTACTAAATACTAATTGAATGTATGTAAACTTCTGACCCAATGGGAATGTGATGAAGAAATAAAAGCTGAAATAAATCATTCTCTCAACTATTATTCTGACATTTCACATTCCTAAAATAAAGTGGTGATCCTAACTGACCTAAGACAGGGCATTTTACTAGGATTAAATCTCAGGAATTGTGAAAAACTGAGTTTAAATGTATTTGGCTGAGGTGCATGTAAACTTCCGACTTCAACTGTAGGTAGGTAGGTAGGTAGGTAGGTAGGTAGGACAGGGGTGTGCTCTTTCCTATAACCTGTAGGGATCACAATATGGTCTACACTTGCCATGTAGGTTTCTCACGAATGGGTGGCTCAAATTGAGATATAGAGGAAGGGAATGGGCAGGGTATATGCAAATTAAACACTGTCGTATTTACTATAGTTAAAAAAGTGTCGCGTTTTTGCGGACATTACTGTAGTATTTACTACAGTGTTTTTTTCTACAGTATACTATAACATTCTATAGTAAGTACTACCCATGACAGACGGATACTAGTGTGCATTATATAATTCTATTGTAAGTACTGTAGTATTCTATAGTAAACTGTAGTATTTTTTCCAGTTGGGGATTTAGATGACTTGGTTGGGTTGTGTGGGTTCCAGCATGAGCTATAATTATATTTAAATGGCTCATTGAAATTGACCATATCATTATTATTAGGCCAGAGAGAATAAAATGATGGAATATGAAACAACGGAGAGAAAACTGAAATAGAAGGGTACAGCCAGGAAATGATTGTGCGTGTGTGATAATGTGTACTGCAGAGAGAGAGAGAGAGAGAGAGAGAAATACAGAGAGAGACACACGCAAGATCACAAGAACAGGAAATGTGGTCCATATGGTAACCAAATATGGTTTAGGTGGTAACCAAATGTGGTCTAGGTGGTAACCAAATGTGGTCTAAGTGGTAACCAAATGTGGTCTAGGTGGTAACCAAAGCAGGGTTCTCCAGGTGATAAAACAAATATCTAGCCAACATGTTCTCCAGACAACCTCCTAATCCTTGCCTGGATAAAACACACACACACACACACACGCCAGAGTATTGATCTCTTCAGTCAGAACACCATTCTGTGGTATACACCAATTACCTGCTTCTACCGAGGCCGGGGTGTTCTCAACCCAGGCCAAGGTCACCTACCTCTGCCTAGGAACACTCCCATCCCCCACCGACACCCTGGTTCTCCTCCTCCTCCACAACAACAACAACAAAAACAACAAAGTCCACAGACGTGTTGATGTATATGTATGCCCACACCATAGCCCACAAGTGGATGCCTCAGCACACAATAATCAGGTGGGGAATGGAACGAGCGGAGGCAGAGGAGTATAACCTCTCTCTCTGTCTCTGTCTCTTTTTCTCTCTCTCTCTGTCTCTCTCTCGTTGTGTGGAGGAGCAGTGAGTCACCCTCCTCCACAGTCCGAGGCGATCTGTCCTTTATTCTGTTCTTTATTATGTTACTTTCTCTTTCTCTCTCACAATACCCAGTTTGGTTCTGCAGCTTCTTCACTTTATCTATCACCCCCCACCACCACACACACACACACACACACACACACACACACACACACACACACACACACACACACACACACACACACACACACACACACACACACACACACACACACACACACACACACACACACACACACAGTTAAACCCAGCTATGCTTCCAATCACACACACACATCTTTTCTCCTCTCCACTTCATCCGTCAAACCTTTTCCTGACAGAGCTGTCAAACAGACACTAATGAAGGGGTCTCAACTTACTGTTGAGAGTTCCAATAGAAGAATACACAAGGTGCAAGCTCAACATTTGGTTATGCATCAGCAGTTTTTCACTGACACTCACTCAATTATCCATGTCAGCTAACACTTTTTAGATTGGTAAGTTAGTCTAGGATGTTATCTTAGCCGAATACCGACAGGGCACGCAGGGCACGTGCCCAAGGGCTCTGGCCTCCAGGAGGCCCCCATTGATTTTGTTAAGGGTCAGACACACCGATAAATCTGACTGCCGATAGGTACTTAGCACCTCAGCCCAGAGTGTCTGCAGTCAACTTATTGTTTTTCACACAGAACAGCTTTACCTTCCATTTGCTTCATTTAAATACTCCAGGCCACAAGGTGGCAGTAGCTTGTTTGGCTTGTGCCTGATGTAACTAATGTAAGCTAACTAGCAAGCTGCGCTAATGTTGTTGCTAGTTAGCTAGAATTTGTAGTAAGCCTTTGTTGATACTAACCAGATGGCCACAACTAAATAACTAGCGTAGCTAGCAATCACAATGCATGTTTTCACCATGGCCTGTAGGGTCCAGGTTGTGGGCCGACTGTTTTCTACACTGAGTATTTCCAACCCTGACAGTCTTTCCTGAGACAATTGCACTGCCATAATTTAATCTTAGTCTTGAATGGCATGCCAAGATAAGCCAGAGATAAGAAACTGTTGATATTGCAACCATACAACTCAAAACGCCGGTTCACCAGGATGAACAAAATCGCAAACCGCTTTTTTTGTTCAAGCCCCTAAGAACACACAAAAAAATTGGGTTCCTCAAGGGTTCTTTGGTAAAGAACCCTTTGAGCTCTTCAATGGTTCTTTGCTCTGTTGGTGATAATTAACAAAATAATATGGTTGACCAGAACAAAAAACCCTGTATGGTTCTTCAAAAGGATCTACAAATAACCTTTTTTTTTAGAACCATTCTCTATAAAGATTCTATAAAGAACCATAAAAAATGGTTCCATATAGCCCCAAAAAGGGTTGTAACCATAAGGGAACCCTTTTTTGGTACATTTTTTTATGATTCTTTATAGAACCTTAGGAAAGGGTTCTTTATAACACCATACAGGTTTCATTTAGAACCTTATGATCATGGTTCTTTATTGAACATTCAAAAAAGGGTTCTATATAGCACCAAAAAGGGTTCCACTTTGGTTACAAGCCAAATAACCCCATATCTGGTACGATTTAGAACAGGGATGGGCAACTTCGACCGGGTAGGGTCCACAAAAAACCTGAACTCATCATGACGGGCTGCAGTTTCTTATGGGTCTGCGTGGGTCTGTGCCACATTCCTCCACCGAGATGCTGCTGCTGCAGCTGCAACCATTCTCCATACCAAGATGGCGTAGCAGTCGGACGTGTGTTTTGTTTTGTCCCGTGTACATAGTCGTTTTTCTCGTATATATTTTAATCTCACTTTCCACCTACGAACTGAATATACTCTCCTGCAACCCGCCTCACCCAATGTGGTACGGATCTGCTATTTTTATACCTTAGAATCGGTACCCCAATCAGAAGCTAGCCAGCTAACTAGCTACTAGCTAGTTGTCAGTTGGCCACTGCTAGCGGTCTTCACCGTTAACTCGGACAACAGCCAGCTTCAGCTCGGTCAATACCTTGCAGTCTGCACAGCACGATATCAACCCAAAACATATCAGATTGCTTTTTCTCTACCTCATCACCGGATTCCTGCCGCAAGCCCTGGTCCATTACACTGGATCATCGCAGCTAGCTAGCTGCATTCGCGTGGCTACTGCTGGCTAATGCATATGGATATGACAGAGCAGGATCTGATGGATAGAACTGCCAAAGAGGGTGGAGTTGCAATCTACTGCAGAGATAGCCTGCAGAGGTCTGTCATGCTATCCAGGACTGTGCCCAAACAGTTTGAGCTTCTACTTTAAAAATCCACCTTTCCAAAAATAAGCCTCTCACTGTTGCCGCTTGTTTTAGATCCCCCTCAGCCCCCAGCTGTGCCCTGGACACCATATGTGAATTAATTTCCCCCCATTTAACTTCAGAGTTTGTACTGTTAGGTAACCTAAACTGGGATATGCTTAACACCCCGGCCATCCTACAATCTAAGCTAGATGCCCACAATCTCACACAAATGATCATGGAACCTACCAGGTACAACCCTAAATCTGTAAACACGGGCACCCTCATAGATATCATCCTGACCAATTCTGCCCTCTAAACACACCTCTGCTGTCTTCAGCCAGGTTCTCAGCGATTACTGCCTCATTGCCTGTGTCCGTAATAGGTCCGCGGTCAAACGACCACCACTCATCACAGTCAAATGCTCCATAAAAACACTTCAGCGAACAAACCTATCTAATCGACTTGGCCCAGGTATCCTGGAAGGATATTGACCTCATTCCATCAGTGGAATATGGCTGGTTATTCTTTAAAAGTGCTTTCCTCACCATCTTAAATAAGCATGCCCCATTAAAAAAATGTAGAACTAAGATAGATAACAGATATAGCCCTTGGTTCACTCCAGATTTGACTGCCCTCGACCAGCACAAAAACATCCTGTGGCATTCTGCATTAGCATCGAATAGCCCCCGCGATATGCAACTTTTCAGGGAAGTTAGGAACCAATATACACAGGCAGTTAGGAAAGCAAAGGCTAGCTTTTTCAAACAGAAATTTGCATCCTGTAGCACAAACTCCAAAAAGTTCTGGGACACTGTAAAGTCCATTGAGAATAAGAGCACCTCCTTCCAGCTGCCCACTGCACTGAGGCTAGGAAACACTGTCACCATCGATAAATCTATGATAATCGAGAATTTCAAGAAGCATTTTTCCACGGCTGGCCATGCTTTGCACCTGGCTACCCCTACCGTGGTCAACAGCTCTGTACCTCCCACAGCAACTTGCCCAAGCCTCCCCCATTTCTCCTTTACCCAAACCCAGATAGCTGATGTTCTGAAAGAGCTGCAAAATCTGGACCCCTACAAATCAGCTGGGATATACAATCTGGACCCTCTCTTTCTAAAATGATCCGCCGCAATTGTTGCAACCCCTATTACTAGCCTGTTCAACCTCTCATTCATATCATCTGAGATCCCTAACGAGTGGATGGCTGCCTCGGTCATCTCGCTCTTCAAAGGGGGAGACACTCTAGACCCAAACTGTTACAGACCTATATCTATCCTACCCTGCCTTTCTAAAAATCTTTGAAACCAAGTTAACAAACAGATTACCGACCATTTCGAATCCCACCGTACCTTCTCCACTATGCAATCTGATTTCCGAGCTGGTCATGGGTGCACCACAGCCACGCTCAAGGTCCTAAACGATATCATAAACTCCATCGATAAAAGACAGTACTGTGCAGCCGTCTTCATCAACCTGGACAAGGCTTTCAACTCTGTCAATCACCGCATTCTTATCGGCAGACTCAATAGCTTTGGTTTCTCAAATGACTGCCTCGCCTGGTTCACCAACTACTTCTCAGACAGAGTTCAGTGTGTCAAATCGGAGGGCCTGTTGCCCAAACTTCTGGCAGTCTCTATGGGGGTGCCACAGGGTTCAATTGTCGGGCCGACTCTTTTCTCTGTATATATCATTGATGTCGCTCTTGCTGTTGGTGATTCTCTGATCCACCTCTACGCAGACGACACCATTCTATATACATCTGGCACTTCTTTGGACACTGTGTTAACAAACCTCCAAACGAGATTTAATGCCATACAACACTCCTTCCATGGCCTCCAACTACTCTTAAATGCTAGTAAAACTAAATGCATGCTCTTCAACCGATTGCTGCCCTCACCCGCCCGCCAGGCTAGCATCACTATTCTGGACGGTTGGGACTGAATATGTGGACAACTACAAATACCCAGGTCTGGTTAGACTGTAAACTCTCCTTCCAGACTCACATTAAGCATCTCCAATCCAAAATTAAATCTAGAATCGGCTTCTTATTTCGCATCTCATGCTGCCAAATATACCCAATAAAACTGACTATCCTACCCATCCTTGACTTCGGCGATGTCATTTACAAAATAGTCTCCAACTCTCTACTCAGCAAACTGGATGTAGTCTATCACAGTGCCATACGTTTTGTCACCAAAGCCCCAAATACTACCCACCACTGTGACCTGTATGCTCTCGTTGGCTGGCCCTCGCTACATATTCATCGCCAAACCCACTGGCTCCAGGTCATCTATAAGTCTTTGCTAGGTAAAGCCCCACCTTATTTCAGCTCACTCGTCACCATAGCAACACCCACCCGTAGCACGTGCTCCAGCAGGTATATTTCACTGGTCATCCCCAAAGCCAACACTTCCTTTGGCCGCCATTCCTTCCAGTTCTCTGCTGCCAATGACTGGAACGAATTGCAAAAATCACTGAAGCTGGAGACTTATATCTCCGTCTCTAACTTTAAGCATCAGCTGTCAGAGCAGCTGACCTATCACTGAACCTGTACACAGCCAATCTGTAAATAGCACACCCAACTACCTCATTCCCATATTGTTATTTATCTTTTTGCTCTTTTGCACCCCAATATCTCTACTTGCACATCATCATCTGCACATTTATCACTCCAGTGTTAATGCTAAGTTGTAATTATTTCGGCTCTATGGCCTATTTATTGCCTTACCTACCTAATCTTCTACATTTGCACCCACTGTTAATATATTTTTCTGTTGTGTTATTGACTGTACGCTTATTTATGTGTAATTCTGTGTTGTTGTTTTTGTCGCACTGCTTCGCTTTATCTTGGCCAGGTCGCAGTTGTAAATGAGAACTTGTTCTCAA